>NW_006408674.1:4214260-4217451 GCF_000296735.1 Chrysochloris asiatica
ATTTACAGCCTCGGAAACCCTGTGCAGGGTTGCTATGAGTCGGAACCGACTCCACAGCACTCAACAACAACAACAACAACATATATATATATAAATAGAAAAGTTCCTTAAATATATTTTCCTGAAAATTTAAAAAGGCAGATGAATACCGAGTGATGAATGAATACCAAAATTAATTGTAACTGAATTTCTTCAAGCCTTTCACTGAGTCAGACTGTTAGCTAGAAATCATTCATTTGGAGACCCTGGAAGCAGATTCTAGTGGCTTCACCCTGCACCCTAAGTCAGTGGTCTTCTTCCTTCAGTGGGAAAGCCAGACCTAGCTTCAGAGAATGTGCTTCCAGAAGAAGGTGGTATCTGGTTAATGTGTACAAGGAGGTTGTGTCTACAAAGCTTAAACAAATGACTAATACACTTTGTTAAGTTGACCTGGTGTCCCTGCCTGAAACATCAATATTTTAAAATGACCTGAATTCACTAAAATAGGCAGATGGTCCAATGCACATTTCAATCAACAACAGGATTAGAAAATAAATGCTAGCCCCATGGACGGATTAAATCGGCCTCTTAGAGCTGCATGCCACGTTATGCAACCATGGGCAGCCGTCCAATGCAGGGACACTCATTATCCAATGGTCAGCCACCCTCTGCTTGAGTAAACTGAGTTGATGAACTTAGTTCTTCAGAATCAGTCAATCTGTTAGTCTGACAACTTTCATTGTTATAATAGTTAGTGGTTTTAAGTCCTTTGTTGAGAAACACAGAAAGTAAGCAAGCTGCCTTTTTCTACAAAAGGAGCGTTATTTTCAAAACCTAACCTAAGCAGAGCACTGAGTTTTGGGATTCTCTGGTCTTGCTGAAATAGCCTTATATCTATAGCTCAGCCAATGTGCTCGCTTCATTCTAGTCAGAACTAAAAATACAGGCAAGAGGGAGAATTGATGCTCTACCCAGGCCTTGGTCACCACATTGGGGGCTGTGGAAGTGCATCTTCCATAGAGATGCATGCTATAGGATTGAACAACATGGTGCAAGGCACTACTGATTTTTATAATCAGCAGAGCCTAACAGAAAAGCCATCATTTTCTGTGCTCCCTCCTCGGGATTAAAACAATTTAGCTTCCTAATGTTTGAATAACCAGGAATCATCATTGTTTCTATATGACTTTGTTTGTTTCTGTGTGATTTTAATAAGGTCTATTGGAATGAATATATGCTTTTATCTTTATCTTTTCTTTCTTTCTTTCTTTTTTTTTTTAATGTAATGGCTCTAATGATGACTTTGGTAGTGTTCCTATGTTTCAGACTTGAAATCAGAAATATGAGGCTGAGGGGTTAATTCTAGCACTTAAGCTGTACCCTTTGGCAAGCCGCTTCACATCTCTGAGTATTTTACTTCTCTTCTGAAACATGGAGACTGTGCCTTCATTACTCAAAGACCCGGAGATGGTGAGCACTGGTAATAGACATGAAAGGCAGATAAAGAATTAATTGAAAACTTTTGAAAGTGAAAATATGAATGAGTTTAGCCATCTGCCCAATTCTCCCATGGGACGTGCTATCTACCGGGTCAGAGTGGAAAACCAGAGACTGGAATGGAAATCTAACTATGGCGTGATATGATGGAAAAGAAATGCAAGGGTTATCTGCTTAGTATCTGCATATTCTGGAAAATTTGTTCTGGATCATTGCTGTCCGCTGCCACAGTTTCTGACTCCTTTTGTTTGATTTTCAGTAACAATTAATATGCTAATTCTAACACAACTCAACTCTCAGAATGTAACAGAACACATTTTGGGAGTACTATTGCAGGAATTGAATATTGTTTCTCAGTATCAAGTCCACTTCAAAGAGAAGGAAACTGGCATTTAGAGAAATTAGGAAAATTACCCAGTAGTTAGTGAGTGGTATTGGTGATATTTGAGTTCAGACAATCTGCCTTCAGATCTTAAGCATTTAACTGTGATCTAAACAGCCTCTCCAGTATTTTAATTATCAGGCTTTCCAAGGACTGGGTTCCCCCCTAGAGGGAGTATTAGCCAAAAAGCTAAAATGAGTGCCTCTGGTCATTCTGGTCAAACAAGCCTGCCCCTTGTGAGTTTTGTTACGTTGTACATTCCAGAGGCAATGTTAAAATCTAATTTTCATAACATAGAAAGAAGACCAAACACTCTACAACAACACACAGACCCAACACAGACACAGACATGCTCACACATGCACATGCAGAGTTAACTGGCTATCTTTGAGATCTTTCAGCACAAACAACCAGCTGTACCCCTCCCACATCTCTGAGGCTCTCTAAGTTAGGTCAAGAGGGGCTGACCCACCCCTGTCGCCTGGTTGGTTTCAAGGAGAGAGTGCTTACAACAATCAGTAATTGTTTTGACCCCTGTTTACCTCAGTGCTCTCAGCTTCTGTCCCATGGGCCAGGGTCTGCATCGGATGTTTGCCATGAGGTCTTTCTGGAACTGTATATTCTGGAAGATTTGTTCTGGGTCATTGCTGTCCCCTGCTCCATCACCATTAAAGCTGTCATCCAAGTTGCTGAATGGGTCAGGGATAATGAGGGGGAAATCTGATTACTGGACAACTGTCTTCCAGCAAAGATCTTCCTGCCCTAGGCAAGTGTCACATCTCACTGCCTCAGACTACAAACTGTATACAGTGTGTGTATGTGTGTGTAGTTAAGAGATTTAGGGAGGTATAGAAAACTTGGTGGTATTGGCAGCTCATTGAAACACATTTATTGGACTCTATGGACGGTACTTAACAACAACATTGCCTCAATGCTTGGGTGGTGCAAATAGTTAACACTCTCGGCTGCTAAGCAAGATTCTGGAGGTGTGAGTTCACCCAGCGGTTCCTCAGAATAAAGGGCTGGTCATCTCCTGAAAAATCAGTCACTGAAAACCCTACGGAGCTAGTACAATTCGACTCTGGTACACCTGGGGTTGCCATGAGTGGGAAGAGACTTGACAGCAGCTATGTATTGCTTCAGTGAGTTAGTGAAAGGAAATGGTTTCTCTGGAAGAAAGATATCATCAATAGTACAAAAAGAGATTCCAGAGTGCTTACGTATATTCTTGAATAGCTGCATCTGGTAACGTAGTGGTTACGAATCGGGCTGCGAACCGCAAGGTCAGCAGTTCGAAACCACCAGCTGTTCCGCGGGAGAAAGATGAGGCTTT
>NW_006408674.1:4219241-4228681 GCF_000296735.1 Chrysochloris asiatica
AAATCCTCTGGAGCATAGTTCTACTGTGACATACATGGGGTCCTCGTGAGTTGGAATAAACGCCATGGTAACTGGTTTTCTCATGTTATTTGACATCAATTACAATAGCTGGAGTTCTGGTGTGCCGCTGCAGGATAATGCACTGGATCACAATGTCATTTTCAGCTGCAAGGTTGGCAATTCAAACCCACCAGCCACTGCTCAGAAACCCTGTGTGAGTCGGAACTGACTCAATGGCATTTAACAACAACAACAACAACAACAACACAATGGCTAGGGGTCTTACAATATTTAGGGAACAGGTAAGGTAGGGCTAATTTTTCTCTTCATTTTTACCTCTCAAGAAAGAGAATTGGAGGGAACAAGAACCTTTCCTATGTTCCCAAGCAAAGTATAGAAAGGCACAGTGATACCGTTTTCCTCATTAGAGCGACTCTCTGATTCACATCAGCATTTCATCAGACAGGTCTGATGTAAGTCAAATACTTCCGTTTTTAAAGTTTTCATTATTATTGCCTTTTATTATCAGCACTTTTATAAATCTGATTTTCACTCATATTTGGTTTTGTTGCTAAGTATCACCGAGTCAGTTTTGACTCATAGAGTCCCTGTATAGGGTTTTCAAGGAACAGTTGGTGAGTTTGAACCTTTGACTTTACATTTCAAACTAACTTTGCAGCCCAGTGCATTAGCCCACAGCACCACACCAGGACTCCTATTTGTCTTTTGTCAGTTGAAAATATTACATATAAAATTACAGATAAGATGACATCAATAAATTACACACCACAAGATGGTACAACGACCAGATGGACAATAGGAAATAACAGTTGTAAGTGTGGCTCATTGTGACTTGAACAAGTTATAAGTTGGGGACTATCTGCGTATAGATCTTTAATTTTTCCCTCAACTTTTGCTCTATTTTAAGGAGTACTCCTAACCTATAACCATCAATTACTAGCATTTGGCAGCATTTGCTTCATCTCCATCTAACTTTATTCTTTTCCTCTGTACCATTTGATAGTGTTGCTGTTAGGTGCCATCGAGTTGGTACCGAATCATAGCAAGCCTGTGCACAATAAA
Organism: Chrysochloris asiatica; assembly: GCF_000296735.1. Classification (NCBI taxonomy): domain Eukaryota; kingdom Metazoa; phylum Chordata; class Mammalia; order Afrosoricida; family Chrysochloridae; genus Chrysochloris; species Chrysochloris asiatica. The sequence goes on from NW_006408674.1 coordinate 4,220,325, forward strand.
ATGAAACACTGACCGGTCCTAGGTCAACCTCACAATGTTGCCATGCTTGAGCTCACTGATGTTGCCACGTTGCCAATCCATCTCGCTGGAGGTCTTCCTCTTTTTCTCTGACCCTCCACCTTACCATACATGATATCCTTCTCCAGCGACTGGTCCCTCCTAACAATATGTCTGAAATTTGAGAGACGAAGTTTGGCCATCCTGGCCTCCAAGGAGCACTCTGGCTATACTTCTTCCAAAACAGATCTGTTGGCTCTTTTGGCAGTCTATGGTACTTTCAATATTCTCCTCCAACACCGTAACTCAGAAGCATCAATTATTTTATGGTCTTCCTTATTCACTGTCCAGCTTTCACAAGATAATAGGTCTTAGAAATAATTACATGGTTATGAATTGGGCTGCTAGCCTCAAGGTTGGCAGTTCGAAACTACCAGCTGTTCCATGGAAGAAAGATGAGTCTTTCTGCTCCTGTAAAGATTTGCAGTCTCGGAAACCCTGTGCAGGGTCACTATGAGTCAGAACCGACTCTATGGTACTTAACAACAACAATAACCTCTCAATCGCTATGGGTTAATGTGCTGGACTGCAAATAGGTTTGAACTGCAAGATCAATGGCTCAAGCTCACCAGCCACACTCCTCAGAAACCTTACAAAGGGTTGCTTTGGGTCGGAACCTGCTGGACAGCACTCAACAACAACAACAGCAACCCTTCAATACTTCAAGTATTAATAATAATGATAATTAGCACTTCATAATGTTTTATAGAAGTAGCCTGCTAGTGTAGTGGGTTACGTGTTGGACTGCTAGCTTCAAAGTTGGCAGTTCGATCCCATCAGCCTCTCCCACAAAGATTTATAGCTACTGAAACTCTACACAGGGTCTCTATGAGTCAGAACTAATTCGATAGCATACAGTAGCAGCAATGCTTTACATTAGTTAAATGTGATCATGGACTCATGGTGTGGCACTGTAGGATAAGCACTGGACTGCTAACCACAAGGTCAGGAGTTCAACCCCAACAGCTACTCCTCAGAAACCCTATACAGGGTCACCCTGAGTCAGAACTGACTCAATGGCACATAACAACAACAAAAACTAGTGTGATCACTTTAATATTGTTAAGACCCCATAAGGCTGAAGCTGAGAGGGACTAAGAAGCTTCTCAGAGTTTCACAGTAAGAAAGTGAGAATTTGATCAAGATGTGACTCCTGTGCAGATATTCTGAAAATGAGTTTTATGCTGTAAAATAGGATATCCAGTCCACCCTAAAGAGACCTAGTGCCTCTGATCAGCTGCTAACCATGAGGCGCAGTCAAGCACGCCAGCAGTCCCACGGGGGAAAGAGCTGGTGATGGCGGTACTCTGTGGTGTCGATTCCAACTCACAGTGACCCTGTGACCCTGCATACAGCTTCTGAGGCTGTTAATCTTTAAGGGAGCAGAAAGTCTTATCTTTCTCCAGCAGAACTGCTGATAGTTTTGAACAGCTGGTAGTTTCGAACAGCTGACCTTGAGGTTAGCAGCTTGACTTGTAAGCACTACACTACCAGAGCTCCATAAAGATAGTTGTTGTTTTAAGTGTTGTTGAGTCGATTCCGACCAAGGAGCAGCTGGTGAGCTTGAACTGCCACCCTTGCAGTTCAAACAGCTTTGCAGTCTGGCACATTAACCCACAGCGCCACACCAGGACTCCTTAGGAAGCTTACAGCCTAGCAAAATTGAGACAAGAAAAGATTACAGCCTAAAAAACATTATTGCCAAGGACTGGTTAGAACCCCTGGGCCTTACCTGCAATGGTTTCGTATCCACATCTTTGCCCTGAGTCCTCCCCTACTAGGCAGGGATCAAGAGAAGTTGGGGAGACACCTTCAGACCACCCAAAATAGCTGAACCATAAAAGTCCCAGACACGACTTGAGGTTTGTGACATAAAAGCTCAAGCAGCTTTGAGGTAACTCTGGCCTTAGCTCAATATTTACCTCATTGTTATACTAAAAATCACAACAGTTGGAGCTATGACAGTTTACAATCAACATGGAAATCACCATGACAGAGCCAGCTATCTTAAACCAGAAATGGGGTGTCAACCAGAGTCTCAGAAGTCTATGCCCCTCTTCCAAGAATACAGATGAAGATTTAACAGAAATGTCAACATACCACTCCCTCTAATCAACATGTTTTAGCCCACTCTTGAACAAGGAGACTCTATGCCTTTATAAACTAGCACACCCCAATCTCACAGGGTTGTCTGTACTCAAGGAGACAGACCCACTTCTCTCCTTGAAGTGTACTTTTGCTTTGTAATAAAAGTGCTTCTGAGTGAAGGCTTCTTGTATGTGTGTGATTGAGAAGTGACGACTCAGTGTGATAGATTCTTCAGACTCCTCAGAGACGGGACCAGGGAAATGTACACACTGGATCAGTTCTTTCTTTCATGTAGGCTTGCTGGGAGTCTGAATGAACTTAGTGGCACTTAACAATAACAACAGCAACAACAGCCCATCCTAATCCTTAGATGAAGGTCAGCAGCTTTCCCTTCCAAGCCTCCCACCCTTTCAGGGAGACCAGTACTCCTGCCCCACTGTTAACCATTCACAACTACCATTCATTCTGATTTTCTGTGCAAGACCCCATCCCCAACTCCAGGACTTGCCCCACAGTTTCTCCTCCATTTGACACTTAACACAACAAAGGATTTGCTTCTCGGGTTAATTGAAGAATTGTATTAACTTAATGGAGTCTTGGTGTGGTACTGTGGGTTAATGCATTGAACAATAGGTCGATTTGAACTGCGTGTTGGGCAGTTCAAGCTCACCAGCTGCTCCTTGGAAACCCTATACAGTGTCGCTATGAATCGGAACTGACTCAACGGCACTTAACAGCCACGACGTTAACCTAATAGGAAGATGCAGGATTGAAATAAAAATGGCCATTCCTGTTGCACGTGGTAAAATGATTGTAGTAGAGGCATCAGAACCTGTCTAACGTCAGCGTGGGGATAATGGGTAGACGAAAGGCTGATGCGTCTGAGGTGGAGTCAGACCTACCTCCACTCTCCAACCTTCTCACCAGTTCTGATGCAGCTCTCTTCTCATCTGGATTTGATAATTTGGGTTTTCAATGGTGACGCAGAACTCACAGACCATAATTGCATATGTGATTGATTAGGACAGTAACAGAGTACTATTCCAGATCAGGATCAATAGACGACAACTCAAGATCAGCATTAGCAAGCACACCGGCACAGTCTGGAAGGGTCCTCCCCAAGCAGAGAGCACACCCTACCTTTCTTCAGCACAGGGCATCTCCCATCTCTGCTTGGTTATGCAAGCAAGCAGGGTCCTCTCCCAGCTACGCGGGCCTTCTCTCAACCCACTCAGGACAGGAATGGCTGCCTTCAGCCTCCCTCTCATCTACCTCTCCACTCTTACTGACCCCTCTCATTGCCAGTGTAGTCGTTTTGTTCAGCTCTCTTAGCTGCACTCCTACAAATAGATTGCTGCTGTTTCCTCAGACTCTACCACAGGGCCCCTTCCAGGCCTGTCATTGTCTCCCTCGTCTTGCTCTCTTCATTGTTATAGATCTTGACCTGTGTCACAGCTCTCCAAGAGCTTCCTTGTCTCCTCTCACTCTACTTCTTTGTTCTTCTCTCCCTTTGCCTCTTCTTTCTGCTTCTTGCCAACTTCTGTGGGGTTGGCTGCATATATAAACAAACTCCTGGTCAATTTCAAGGCATGGCTCACTGTTCAGGACCACAAACTGACCAATCCTCTCTCAGTAGGTCACAGTCACTTCATTTGCATAGTAGGTCACATTTGCATAGTTGAGTATGTTGTTGTGTTAAGGGCCTTCCAGTTGGTTCTGATGCATAGCCACCCTGTATAGGGTTCCAAGAGTGGTTTCAGTTCTCTAGTTCTAAGAGTGGGTTTGAACCACTGACCTTGCAGTTAACATTCCAGGACTATGATGCCTTGAATTTATTTGATATGGCTTTTCTATCCAAATTCTTCCTAATTACCACCAAGTGAATCGGCTGTCTGGCTGTTGTTGTTAAGTGCCATCAAGTCAGTTCCAACCCATAGTGACCCTGTACAGGGTTTCCGAGGACCTATTGGTGAGCTTCAACCACATGTGGTTTAAACTGACTTTGCAGTACAGCATCTCCACACCAGACTCCAAGTGATTGGGTGCCACCATGCAATTAAGGCATATAGGTTGGACTCTAAGGCTGGGTGGGATTGGTTAGTTTTGCCTTCCAACTAGATTTAAAAGGAGCAATTTCAGAAACAGAGACTAAGATCCCAGGACCATCCAGAAGGAAGAGCATGAATGACACATGAGATCCCTACCTGGAGGAACAGCGACTGCAGAGGTGATGGCAAAGGTGATGGCATGAAGAGACAGAGCAGCTTCAGACTTTAGGCCTATGGACTGAGTAAAGTTGAGCGCCTAAAGGCAGGAGGCTGGCTTGCTGAATGTGCTCTTTGGGCATTCACAGACTGGCTGAAAGAGCTTTGAACACTTGCCTGAGCAGGGCAGAGGCTAGGGGGCCACGTGGCTGAGAGGCTGAAGACAAGAGTGAGGCATGCCTATAGTATTGTAGACAGTAGTGTTCCTGACTGGAGAACTGCAGCATCTTAAGAATTTTGGTGCTGAATTGCATCCTGTTCACTTTCCTAATAAACCCCATAGTCATAAGTATTGTTATGAGTTCTGTGTGGCCACTGCAATGGATTATCGAACCCAGAGGTGAAGCACAATGCTGTGGGAGGGATGGTTGGTGCTGGAATAGGGTAAATAAAGAGGGTTGTAGGCTGGAAGCACGTCTGACCTCGGCTTTATAGGAATCAGCCTTGGGCTGATTTTGAGTTTGATACTCTTCCCCCCTTGTGAAGCCAGTCATGGTTCCCACATGGTTTTTGCAAGTATTTATCCTGCAGAGCCACACCAAGACTCCATAGTAGGGTATAATGAGTTTATTTGCATAAATATTGACCAATCCTTGCAAGGTAGGTTATGAATCATAGGGTAAGCTGCAGATCAGTACCACACAAAAAATATCAAATCATCAAATTATTGACAGTTTGCCCATGAAGTGTCAATCAACCTGGACAAAAGTAACAAACTCTCTAGGGTAGAAAACTGGGACAAAGGTTTTAGGGGCTTAGGGGGGAGTTCTCTTAAGCTGCTTTTCCAAGAATCAAGGCAAAAGGTCGTATAAAGAAACTAATTTCACCATATACACCCTGCCTAGTATAAACTTCGGACTCAACCAACGGGCAGAGAGATGACTGAGTTAGAAGTAGACAATGTCGTAGACAGGAAAACACCAGTCACTCCAGTGTGGGGATCAGGAGAGGGACTTTAGTCATTCATTCCCCCATTAGTTTATCAGAAAATACTTAGATAAAACTTACTTCTGCCACACATTGACAAATCCTAGTCTGGGATCTGATGCTCAGGGTTCATTAGACAGGTGTTTGTTTGTTTGTTCACATATTCAGAGCCCAGGGCTTAGGGCATAGCAACACAGCAGAAATCAGGGTGCCTGAACTGACCCCAGGCATGGCTTCTCAGCATGAAAGATTTTATCCGGAGCTGCCATAAAAGGAGATAAGAAGGTACTTTGGTATTACTCTTGAATAGCAGCCTCTTTAGTGGCAGAACAACTTCTTTTTCAGGCTCATTAAAAAAATAAGCTAGTTTTAGAGGCACTGCTGAAGGTAAAACAAATTAAAAAAATAAGCTCCTTTCACCTAAAAACTCCTCTCTGTACTATTAGTTGCCTTCATTTGAAATTGTAGACACAGCCAGGTAGCATTTCTAATTGGTCCACCTACAAGAGATGGCAAGCTATGGACAACATTGCAAAGTATCAGTATTCCAGAACACTTGATTGTGCTCACGAGGAATTTGTGCATGGATCAAGAAGCAGTTGTTCGAACAGTACATGAAAACACTGAATGGTTTAAAATTAAGAAAGATGTGCAACAGGGGTGTGTTCTTTCACCATACTTATTCAACCTGTATGCTGAGCAAATAATACGAGAAGCTGGGTTATATGAATAAAAATGTGGCATCAGGATTTCAGGAAGACTCATTAACAACCTGCGATATGCAGATGATACAACCTTGCTTGCTGAAAGTGAAGAGGACTTAAAATACTTACTGATGAAGATCAAAGACCACAGCATTCAATGTGGATTGTATCTCAATGTAAAGAAAACAAAAATCCTCACCACTGGACCAATAAACAACATTCTTATCAAGGGAAAAAAGATCTAAGTTGCCAAGGACTTCATTCTTCTTGGATCAACCCTCAACACTCATGGAAGCAGTAGTCAAGAAATCAAATGACCTATTGTATTAGGCAAATCTGCTGAACAAGACTATTTTAAAGTGTTAAAGAGCAAAGCTGTCAGCTTGAGGACTAAGGTGCACCTGACCCAAGCTATGGTATTTTCAATAACCTCATATGCATGTGAAAGCTGGACAGTGAATAAGGAAGACTGTATAAGAATTGATGCTTTTGAGTTACGGTGTTAGAGGAGAATATTGAAAGTGCCATGGGCTACCAAAAGAACCAACAGATCTATGTTGGTAAAAGTGCAGCCACAGTGCTCCTTGGAGGCCAGGATGGACAAACTTTGTCTCTCATACTTTGGGCATATTGTCAGGAGGGACCAGTCGCTGGAGAAAGGTATCATGTATGGTAAGATGGAGGGTCAGAGAAAAAGAAGACCCCAGCTATATGGATTGGCAAAATGGCAGCATCAGTGGGCTCAAGTATGGTAACAATAGTGAGGTTGGTCCAGTACCGGGCAGTGTTTCATTCTGTTGTGCATAGGGTCATTATGAGTCAGATGGTACCTAACAACAACAACAAGAGATGAACTTGGGGTCTCCTAAGACCAGGCTACTTGTCTGTCAAGTTACCGGAGACCATTTAGTCTGATGCTGAATCTAGTAAATTTTTGTTTATAAAATGGGAAAAATGGTTTATGTAACAGGATTATTTTCAGCCTGACTGAAATTTATTATAAGCTTTTAGAGATCCTTTTTTATGTGGACTATTTCTGAGGCCTTCAAAGACATGGTTCATACTATTGTCGATGTTAGTTATTGGTGACCTCCTGTGCAGCAGATTGAAATGTTGCCCAATCTTGTGCCATTCTCATGATTGTTTGAGTCGCTAATTGCAGCTGTTGTGTAGTTTCTGCCAATGGAGGGGGCTCCCCGTCCACCACTCTAGCTGACAATACTCTGCTCTGAAGCAGAGGGTTTTCACTGGCTCAGTTTTGAAAGTAGATCAGCAGGATGCTCTGAGTATGAAAGCTCTGCAGACACCTGTCCACCATGAGTGATCCTGCAGACATTGGAAATACAGGCGGCTGTGTCCGGAATCACACACTATGCAAGATGCCATGACCCAGCAAACTGACATATGGCTGGTGGTTTTATCATCCTACTGTTGCTAAAAGTCCTTATGCTTATTTTGAAATAACCTATCTGAAATTTGGAAATCTTTTATATAAATCAAAGGTACTTTAATCATTTTTGTCTCTTTTTGCTTTTTATTTATGTATTTATGGATGATGTATGCATGTTATGTATTCATTTAGTTGAAAGAGCTACTAGAAAATGTGAGGGAGTTATTAAGGAGCTCTGGTAGTGTAGTGATTACGAATCAGATTGCTAACCTCAAGTTCGGCAGTTCAAAACTACCAGCTGTTCCAAGTGAGAAAGATGAAGCTTTCTGCTCCCGTAAAGATTTGTAGCCTCAGAAACCCTGTGCAGGGTCACTATGAGTCAGAACCGACTCCATGGTACTTAACAACAACAACAAAAACAAAAGGGATTTATTAAAACAAATTAGTGAAGACCCAATGTGTATATATAAGGAGAAACCAGTCCCTGGAAAGGACATCATGTTTGGTAAGGTGGAGGGTCAGAGAAAAGAGGAAGATCCCCAGAGAGATGGACTGGCCAAGTAGCAGCATCAATGGACTCAAGCGTGGCAACAATAGTGAGGTTGGCCCAGGACCGGGCAGTGTTTCATTTTGTTGTGCATAAGATCGCTATGAGTCGGTACCTACTTGATGGCACCTAACAACAACAACAACAACAACAACAACAACAACAACAACAACAATGTGTATATATCATTAAGTTGACCCTATATGGGGTTTCCAAGGAGTGGCTGGTGAGTTTGAACCACCAACCTTGCTGATAGCTGTTGTTAAGTGCCATAGAGTTGGTTTCAATTTATAGCAACCCTGTATAGGGTTTCTAAGGAGTGACTGGTGAGTTTGAACTGCCAACCTGATGATTCAAACTGACCTTGCAGTTCAATGCTT
>NW_006408674.1:4228865-4237373 GCF_000296735.1 Chrysochloris asiatica
TGTGTAACAACAGTATATGTATTATACATATAAATATTATATATGCACATATATGTGGATACTGTTTGATAGTATGAGTGAGGTAAGATGGATCAATCAGAAGATTTTTTAACTGCATTTTTATATCTAAATAATAAATTAGATAGAAAGATTAAGTAGAATAGTTACTACTTTTGATACAAATCAACCACCCTTGATTTTTGCTTAATTTTGAAGAAATGTAGATTATTATACATTTTTATTATTAAAATAATATATAGTCATTGAATCAATATGGAAATATAGGAAATTCAAGTTAAGGAAAGCCACCTAAATGAATATTGCTTAATATTTGATATTAGTGTTTTTTCACAATTTACAAAGTGCAAATTTTTCTTTATATTTATACATATGCCTACGCCTTCATTAAAGAGCTCTGGTAGCGTAGTAGTGGTTATGAGTCAGGCTGCTAATCTTACTGTCAGCAGTTTGAAACTACCAGCGTTTCCAGAGGAGAAAGATGCGACTTTTGCTCCTGTAATGATTTGCAGTCATCGGAAACCCTACACAGTGTCGCTATGAGTCGGAACCTACTCCACAGCACATAACCACCAATCTCCACCACTCTTTCACTATCTTCTCTCTTGTTATCTGACCTTTCATATTTATAATAATAGTAAAAAATCAATTATCCGATTGCCTTTCACATTAACACGGTATGTCTGGAAGTAAGGATCATCAGGTTTCTAAGTGTGAGTCCCGCTGGCAGTGCTGACTAAGGTGGGGAGTCACATTGGCTGGGCCTGGGTTCTCAGTGGTCTGTCAGTTACCTCAGGATGCAGTCTGGCTGTTATGTAATGATGTAACCATCTTCCACCTTATGATCTGATGTTGTCATCTTTCATTGCCAAATACCACCAATTTTAACACAATGACCTGGTCTTCCTAAACTAACCACATCAGTAGGTGAGGAGTGAGCATAAGTGACTTGCAATTTTACTAGATGCATTCCTTTCTATTATGTTTTGGGTTAATTTTATAACTAAAGCAATTTCCATGTTAATCTTTTGTAAACATAATTTATCAATAGGCAATTGAGTGAAATGTTACATCTGTAACACAAAACATTCAACTTTGTTCCATTCCTTAAGCATTTATCTTGTTCTCCCTCATACATTTTTTCCCCTATCAATCTGTGTATGGCTTTAACATAATTTCTGTGGAATTAGTTTTAAGAATTAAAATTCTGTTGTCATATGTATGTTGCTTCCCTTTATATTGATTTAATGCAGCTCTATGGAGTCCTGGTGTGGTGCTGTGGGTTAATGCGTTGGACTGCAAAGTCAGTTTGGACCACAAGGTAGGCAGTTCAAGCTCACCAGCCACTCCTTGGTAACCCTATACGGGGTCGCTATGAGTGGGAACCGACTTGAAAGCACATAACAACAACAATTGATAATTATTAGTAAGATGATATTTTAATGTGATCACAGTAGCCTGTGACTTCTTTATGGTTTCTTTAGTTTGATTTGTGAAATTTCACCTGGCATTCATTTGATGGTGAGTGCAAAGTGAGGCTTTGATTGAGTTCTGTCTTTAAGGTGCAACAGCAGGGACTCAGCCTCTTGCATTTTTCCTCTCCTCCTCTGGTCTCTGAAGGGTCAGTCAGAAAGAGGAAGTGCTGGGGACCTTGCTTTCTAAATGCAAGGAGATTAATTCCCTGGTATGCAGTTGACTTTCCTTGACAGTTTGATCGGAAGTTTAGAGGAGCTGGATTGTTTTAATTTAAGTTAGAGTGTGCCTATAGATACACTGGCTAAAAGCTCCTTAACTGCCTATAATTGCAAAGCTAAAAAAGAAGGAAAGGTAGGAGGAAGTGAGAGAGGGAAGGAGGAAGAGATGAATGGAGGGCAAAAAGAAGAAAAGGAAGTAAAAAAAAAAGGGAGTAAGGAAAGAAGGAAACATCAGAAAGGATCTAAACAATGTTGTTGTTGTTGTTGTTAAGTGCCATCGAGTCAGGTCCGACCCATAGCGACCCTGTACAGGGTTTCCGAGGGTGTAAATCTTTACGGGAGTAGAAAGCCTCATCTTTCTCCTGCGGAGCGGCTGGTAGTTTCGAACCGCTGACCTTAAGGTTCGCAGCCCGATTCGTAACCACTACGCTACCAGAGTTCCTTTTTAAAATGGGCCAAATTGTTATTTCTGAGACTCACTGCTTACATGGAGAGGGGAGGAAGTAACCAGAGAATACCTATTTGTATAACAGAGGAATCCGTTTTCAGTTCAAAGCTAAAGAGAGAAGGAGACTAAAATTTGGTTACAAATCTGGAGAGGTTTTAACAGAATGCATCAGATGGCTTAGTTTACAGGAACAAAACCATTCAGTTAAGATTTGTTTCTTTCTTTCTTTCTGTTAAGTGAATTCTATTCTGAGACATTACTAAGAATATCTTCCTGAGCTATCTGATACTGTGTCCCAGCTCAGCAATGCCAAGCTCTCCTATTCCTGATATACATTTGTATGCCTGTAAAATGGTTTTAGGGACTCTACATGCTTTTGTATGAAGTTTAGGAAAAATGTTTTGGGTCTGGAAAATGTTATTCAGGGAAGATGTTCAAGAATAGATTGTTTTCAGTTATCTGGATAGCAACTGAATTTGTTGAGACATGAGAACATTTTTTTTTTTTTTTTTAGAAGTCTTCAGCAGCAAATAATTTTGAGATTGACCAGATGCTCTTAGATTGCCATTAGGGGTCATGTGATACTCTGTTACTCATTTAGGGAATAGTGAGAGATTCATAAACAGCGCTGTGGGATGACGTTGTCTTCTGCAAGTTCCTCCCAGTAAGTGAAGACAGATTGTGGCCACTACAACAGAACCCTTTAGCAGAACGTTGATGAAGAGATAAGCTGCCCTGCCCTACCCTGGTGATGAACTTTGGGGAGGATGACATTCTTTTTAATAAATGTACCAGACTGCAAAGCTGTTTGAACTGCAAGGTTGGCGGTTCAAGCTCACCAGCTGCTCCTCGGAAACCCTATGGGTTTCACTATGGGTAGCTATGGGTCGGAACTGACTCAACGGCACTTAACCACAACAACAATATCCAAAATTAGGAGTCTGTGTATGGTGCTGCAGGGTAATGCACTGGACCAAAAGGTTGGTTTGTACTACAAGGTCGGCCATTCAAACCCACCAGTGGGTCCTTGGAAACCCTACGCAAGGTCACTATGAGTCAGAACTGACTTGACAGCATTTACCAATAACAGCATATCTAAAAAGGAGCCCTGGTGGTACAGTGGTTAAAACATTTGGCTGCTAACCAAAAGGTCGTTGGTTAGAACCCACCAGCTGTTCCTTGGGAGAAATATGAAGCCATCTGACTATGTAAAGATTTCAGCCTTGGAACACCTTTCTTTCTCCCATGGAACAGCTGGTAGTTTCAAACTGCCGACCTTGAGGTTAGCAGTGCAATTCGTAACTACTATGCTATAGGATCTCTATAAAGTCAGAGCAGGTTTTCATATAAAAAGGAGTCCCCAGTAATGTAAATAGTTAAGCACTTGGCTGTTAACTTAAAGGCTGTCAGCTTGAATGCAGCCTGCTCATTTTCTTTTTTTACGTTCTATCCCCTTTGTTTCGGGAGAAAGATGAGGCTTTCTGCTCCCGTAAAGATTTACAGCCTCAGAAACCCTGTGAGTTGGAACCAACTCCACGGTACTTAACAATAACAACATCCCCTTTGTTTGGCTAACGGCCTATTTTCATAGATCCAAACATTCCCATGTTGGTTGAGTTTTTGTTGAGAGGGCATCTGTTTGGGCCTGCTTTCTGCCCAGAGATAGTGTTCATATATAAATTTCATCTTAAAGTAGAGTTCATCTCCAAAGAAAGCCTGGAAAACTACTCCCATTGAAAATCCCAGGACTCCTCTTTACTGGGGTAGCCATGGGTCACAATCAACTTGAACATAAGTGAGTTTCTTCTTTTTTTAAAATTTAAATAATATAGCATCTGTCCTAGGGAAATGGTACATTTTGAACTTTCTCGGCAATAAGGCTAAAGAAAAACAGTTGAATTCCTTGTCAAACAACTCTTCAGTAGTTGGCTGAGGTTTTACTCTAATGATTTTTAGATTAAATTTACATTTGTTCCTCATCTTTAGAGAATGTTAAAAAGCACAGTCAATGTTTTCTCTGAGAAGGGGTGGCTTTCTCTCAGTTTCCTCCAAGTCCTTAAGAATGGCAGTATCTCCATCAGAGAGAGAAGCTCAAACAGCAACTGGGGCTAGATCAGCAGATGAGCGGAGCAGAGCTGAGCAGAGTCATTGATAATCTGATTTACAAACTATACAAGTTAACCCTTTCTTTCCTTGCTTTAGTCTAAGTGATATTTTGAAATCGTCTTGTTTAATAACATTGTCTTAATTTTTCTCTTCAGTGTCTATTGACATTCGTTTCCATCTTGTATTTTTGATTCGTTTCCATCTTGTATTTTGTTTTATAAAGACTTTAATTTTTTTCCTAGAAGTTTTTCCCTAATATTTACTTTTCTAAAAAAATTAAATACCATATCTTCTCTGTATTGCTCTTTAAACATTTTAAAAATATTCTTTCTCCTTTGTTTGGCTTCAGGGGTATTTTCACAGCTCTCCTTAGATCTCCTTTGTCAGCTTCTCTGATCTCCTGGTCAGGGTGTGTGCACCTATAAGATGAAAGCTCACCTGCGTCTCTGTGGCTGGTGGTGGTGAGAGACAGCAACACATTCTAGTTTATCTTGTGGGTTTCAGTTGTCTTAAGGGATCTATTTTGTCTCTGTTCTCTTCTATTTCACATCAGCTCTCTTTTCCAACTCTCAGACCAGCTGTTCTACATCCTAAAATTAGGAAAATTGTGCACCGGGGTTGTAGTCATTCACCATACTTATCCAATCTGTCTGCTGAGCAAATAATCCAAGAAACTGGATTATATGTAGAAAATGTGGCATCAGGATTGGAAGAAGACTCATTAACAGCCTGTGATATGCAGACGATACAAACTGACTTGCTGAAAGTGAAAAGGACTTAAAATACATACTAATGAAGATCAAAGACCACAGCCTTCTATTGGGGTTGCACCTCAGTGTAAAGAAAACAAAAATCCTCACCACTGGACGAATAAAAAGCATCCATATAAATGGAGAAAGGATTGAATTTGTCAAAGATTTTATTCTTCTTGGATTAACCATCAACACTCATGGAATCAGCATTCAATAAATCAAATGGCCTACTGCACTGAACAATCTGCTTCACAAGACCTCTGTAAAGTGTTGAAGAGTACAGATGTCAGTTTGTGGATTAAGGTGTGCCTGATCCAATGATGTTGACCACAAAAGAGACTTGTGTAAGAATTAGAAAGTGGAACAGAAGGAGCTGCCATTCTGTAAGTTCTGAAGGTTGGTGGAGACACCAGGCACTTTTCCTTTGTTATGTATGTCTCAGGTATACTAGGCTACCTTGTTGGCTGGGGTGGAGGGTGGGGGCATCTCAGATGCCCAGCTTTTTCAACTCCCCATTTCCCACAGTTGTTTGGATTCTAATCCTTATCATAACGACTATACATTGTTCTGCCTGCTGATTGAACCCTGGTTGATAAAACTCTCAGAGCTACCATGGCCTCTGGCTTTGATGTCTCAATTTAAGAAATGAGACATGGCTGTAGTGCTGTGCAGGTATGTTCTACGTTCTAGGGAAGAGCAGATGGGACGGTGCTTAGGGTGAGTTGACCCTTGGTGACTTGCTTCAGTTTATAATTCTGTCTATCTATAGTACATCTTCAGAGTCCTGGTATAACACTGTAGGATAACTCCTGGACTACAAGGTGCTTTGAACTGCAAGGTCAGTGGTTCAAACTCACCAGCAGCTCCTCAGAAACCCTATACAGGACCCCTATGAGTTGGAACTGATTTGACAGCACTTAACAACAACAACAACAACAACATACTGTATCTTGGAAGCACAGTGGCTCCATATGATAAGCACTGGATTGCTAACCATAAGATTTGAACCTACCAGATGAACTTTTCTGCTCCCTCAAAGATGTACAGCCTCTACAGGGTCACTATGAGTTGGAACTGACTGAATGGCACGTAACAGGAACAACAACATATTGTATCTTAAGCATTGATCTAGATTGTGTTTTAAGGAATCCTGCTGATGTAATAATTAAGCATTCAGTTCCTAACCCAAATGGCAATGGCTCAAACTCACCAGCAGATTTTTAGGAGAAAAGATCTGGAAATCTGGAAACCCTATTGAGGCAGTTCAGCTGTCCTATAGGAGGGCTATGAGTCAGAATTGACGCAACAGTACTAACATATTGTATTTTAAATAAACTCAGTGAGCTGTGTGTGTGTTACAGGACTGATAGCCTTCCCTGGTGGCCAGTGTTGCTTAAGATTTTTCCTTATTTTTATCATCTTTGACCTTAAAGTTTGATTCAAAGCTATTTTGGGGATTACATTGTTGTTGCTGTTGTCGTTTGGTGGGTGCCATCAAGTCGGTACCAACTTATAGCAACCCTATGCACTCTGGTAGTGTAGTGGTTACGAATCGGGCTGCGAACCACAAGGTCAGCAGTTCAAAACTACCAGCTGTTGCGCGGGAGAAAGATGAGGCTTTCTGCTCCTGTAAAGATTTACAGCCTCGGAAACCCTGTTCAGGGTCGCTATGGGTTGGAACCGACTCTACGGCACTCAACAACAACAACAATGCACAACAGAACAATATGGTGCCTGGCCCTGGGCCAACCTCACAATCATTGCTGCTTGAGCCCTTTGATGCTGCCACTTTGCCAGTCCATCTCCCTGAGGGCCTTCCTCTTTTTCTCTGACCCTCCAATTTACCAAACATGATATCCTTCTCCAGTGACTGGTCCCTCCTGACAATATGTCAAAAGTATGAGAAAGGAAGTTTGGCCATCCTGGCTTCCAAGGAGCATTCTGGCTGTACTTCTTCCAACACAAATTCGTTTGTTCTTTTGGCAGTCCATGGCACTTTCAATATTCTCCTCCACCACCATAACCCAAAAGCATCAATTCTTTGATGATCTTCCTTATTCACTGTCCAGCTTTCGCATGCATGAGGTTACTGAAAATACCATGGTTTGGGTCAGGTGCACCTTAGTCCTCAAATTGACATCTTTGTTCTTCAACACTTTAAACAGGTCTTGTGCAGCAGATTTGCCTAATGCAATGCGTTGTTTGGTTTCTTGACTGCTGCACTCCTGACTGTTGATGGTTGATCCAAGAAAAATGAAGTCTTGGACAACTTTAAGCTTTTCTCCATTGATCAGGATGTTGTCCAGTGGTGAGGATTTTTGTTTTCTTTGGGGCTTCCATTGCCTGTCCTGTATTTCTTGGGAGTCTTCTAATCCAGGTTTCCTCTTGACATATCAATTTCTTTTTACATTATCTTAAAATGTCCAGTTTCTTCTATAACCATTTGTTTTACATTGTATTGGTTTTCATCTCTTGTTCCAAAAGAACCATTTAATTTTATTTCTAAAATTTACATTTTGTTTTCTGTAATATTTTTTTTTTTTTCTAAAACATGCTTTTCTCTCCTACTTGCATACTTGCGTGCTACATTAATTTCTTTGTTTATCTTGCTGAATTTTTTTTCTTTAATTAGGACCTTTGTTAATCTTTTTCTATTCACTCCTTTTTGAATGAAGACTAGTCTGATCCAGTATAGGATTTGCTCCCAGTTATTTGATCAGGTGTTCTTAAGTATTCCTTAATAAATTCCTGATCTGAAATTCCTTAATAAATTCCTGATCAGAAAGGTAACATTCCCCAGCATTTCAACTTCCCTGGTGGAGAGAGCAAAATGCTTTTTGGATTGAGGGAGAGGAGTGGGAAGTGAGGCTGGGAGACCCAGAAGGTGATGAATTTGGCTTTTGTTTTGTTTCTTATTCCTTCTTGCACCAGAGTTCAGTTCTCTTGTTCTATTCTTTTCTCCAGCACAGTCTATTCTGCAGGTACATTATGTGTCTCAGTCAGTCTCCTCTCCTGCTCCGTCAGGAATCTTCTACAATAGGAACATCAGAGAGAATTGGAATCAGCTAAAAATACTCATGTCTGGAGATCTCCTGGTTGGAATGGCCACTCTTGCTTTAATCACTCCACCACTATGATCTAATTCTGAATGTTTTTATGCTACAGTGAGGAAAAAGGCTGAGCAATCATGGTTCTTATTTCCTCCACAGCCCACCTGTTTGCCTTGCTTCTCCATAATAATGCTGTTTATGGGATTTTCTCTAGAAATCTGATAGGATTTCCTTTAACAACCTTTGTGTTAAATGCATTTCGTATTTCCCATGGATGAGAATTCTGAAATGACCAATGGTGTCTTATTGAATCCTTTTCCACTTTACCATATCAGCTTTTTTTTTTTTTTTTTTAAGCTTTTATTGTGCATTGAATGATAGTTTACATGGGAGAACATTGACTTTACACTCACCATTTCATTACAATGATTACAGTCCCC
>NW_006408674.1:4238363-4259589 GCF_000296735.1 Chrysochloris asiatica
CTGGAGAAGGATATCATGTATGGTAAGATGGGGGTCAGAGAAAAAGAGGAAAACCCCCAGTTAGATGGATTGGCAAAATGGCAGCATCAATGGGTTCAAGCGTGGCAACAATAGTGAGGTTGGCCCAGGATCAGGAAGTGTTTTATTCTGCTGTACATAAGGTCGTTACGAGTTGGCACCGACTCAATGGCACCTAACAACAACTAAGTTTCTTTTTCTTATAATGGGTCTGGGTTCCTATCTCAAAACAACCAAAAGGCACATTCTGCAAGCTTGCCTCCTGGCTGCCAACACAGACTTTCTCTTTCCATGAGTCTAGAGTCCTCAGCTGTTCTCTCTCTCCACGTCCTCATCTCTGCCTCCATCTCTGCATAAGGTCCCACATTCCACTCTTGCTCTTCTCCCTTGATGGTTTACCATATCTTTTTGAAATATTTAGTATGTAGATGGATTTCTTCTTGATCTTGAGATGAGGAGATTACATGTGCTCTCTGCTTGGCCCTAACTGCAATCATGTGTATCCTTAGGAGAGAGGCAGAGGGAGATTTCACCACACACAGAGGAGGAAACAATGTGAACCCTGTTGTTGTTAAGTGCCATCAAATCAGTTCCAACTCATAGTGATCCTGTGTCGGGTTTCTGAGGAGCAGCCGGTGGTTTTGAACTGCCGACTTTGCAGTTCAAACTGACCTGTGGTTCAGATTTGAAGATGTTGGCTTTGAAGAGTGGACTGTTGCATACACAAACCAAATGGGTGCTAGTAGACACTGAAAGCTGGAAGAGACAAGGAGCATATTCTTCCCCAAGGTGTCTCTCCTGGCACCTTGATCTTGTCCAGTGTACTGATTTCACACTTCTGGCCTCCAGAACTGTGAGAGTATACGTTTCTGTTGTTTGGAGCACTTGCATTTGTGGAAATTTGCTATAGCAGTCTGTCAGTGGAGGCTTGTGTGCTGTTATGAGGTAAAACAGGGTTCAGTGGAGCTGCCAAAGACAGACTAGGAAGAAAGGCCCCAAATCAGCCAACGAAAATGCCAGGAATCACAACAGTCCAACAAGCAACCAATCATGGGGCTGGCATAGGACAAGGCAGCATTTTCTTCCCTTGTGTAAGGGTTTGTCACGAGTCAGGGACCAACCTGACAGCAGGTAACATCACTGTACATGTGACAGGGTTGTGTTTTTGTTTGACAGAAAAACCAGTTTATATACAACCTCTTTCTCTAAAAATGATAGAAATCATTCCAGCTTATGGAAATAACTAAAAAATGAGCTTCTCCTTTTCTGTTTCTACTAGCAATCTAACTCATCAATTAAACTAGTCTGCTTGATACAGTGGAATGAACATAGATGTTGGCGCTGAACAGTCTCGGTGTTACACAGCTCTCTGGTGTTTACTAACTGGGCTATTGTAGAGGATTAGGGCTATGATGGGCCTACCATAGCACCCAGGACATAGCTGAACCCTAAAATGTAGCAACTATGTTTGATTGTTGCACTTAGAATAGTATGATTGTTTATATCCCATCATGAAAGCATAGCTAGAATGGTTTGAGATTAGTAATTTTATATGAAAGAAAAATAGCTGCTGACACGGGACAGCCCCATGTGTATCTGAGGGCTCCATCAGGTTTTTAATATCTGACTTTTCAGAAATCAATCGCCAGGTCTGTCTTCTGAGGCACAGCTGGGTGGACTCTAACCTGTAACCTCTCAGCAATCAAGTGTGTTAACCATTTGTACCACACAGAGACTGCCTGTGAAGTATAATTGTGACCAATGTTATTACCACTATCATTGTTATTTGAACTTCAGCATGTAAGTTTCGTTAGAGCAGTTTGTCAAGAATTAGTCTTTGGGAACTAATTTGGTTTATGTAGAGGACTGGCAAAGAAAATCTATCGTATATTTTAAAATATATGAGAAGATTCAAAAAGTTCATGGAAAATAGAATTAAGCAAGAAGAGATTAAAAAAATTCTCCTATAAGTAAAAATAAAGATCTGAAACTGACTGCCGTCTTCTAAAAAACATGTGAATCTAATATACAAGCACAGAGAGTAGGCAATCACATATGTAGAGCTTAACTCAGGGTGATTGCATTTCCTGCAGGCAGCCATGGACGGAGTAGCTGCCCCAGGTCCGGAGGCTTCATTCTTAGAGCTCACTGGTGCTCTGGAAGAGCCTCCGAGCTGGCTGATAGGTGGCTGAGTCGTCCAGTCTAATTGAACCTGTAACCCAGTCCAATTGTGGGAAAGGATGGAATTTGTTAAGTGGTATCTTCCAGGAGTTTCCAAAAGGAAAACAAATCATCCTTGATCATGATAGAATCTTATTAAATTTCCACCCAACTAATTTGGAAACTGTGATAATTCAGACTTGGCATTTGCAATATAGAATGACAATTGTATGATTAGATGCTGTAATTTGGAAATTTTAAAGCCTGGTGCAGTGCTAGATGGTAAAGGGCTATCATGATGAGAGTTTCTTTTCTTTCAATTCTGTGTACCTGTTTTAGCTCCCTTGTACCTACCATCTGCTTAAAAAACCCTGCTAACGCAGTGATTAAGTGCTCAACTACTAAGTGAAAGGTCAGAGGTTCGCCCCACCAACCATTCTTCAGGTGAGAAACCCTGGTGATTTGGTTTTGCAAAGACCACAGCTTAAGAAAATGTACAGGCCAGTTCTACTTCATAGATAGCGTCATGCTAAGGGTTAGCTTCAACTTGGTGGTACACAACAACATGCAACTGCTTGAACACTGTATGGTGTACTTTTGGTGAGCGCTTAGGGTACCTGGAAACACTCAATGCTGGTTGAAGAGAAGTCCCTGAGATGGATTTTTCTGAAGAGGGGAAAGAGCAGGGATGGGCTAATCGGCACTAATCAGTCCACGAGCACTAAGGAGGACTCAGAGTGATCGTAACTGAGGCTGGTGTGAGGGCCACTTTCATAAGAAGGACCATGGTTCAGAACCAATGCCTGCTCATGGTGCTTACATGTTCTACCCTGTGCCCTCCCTCAGCGGTGAACTGGATCTCAGCTGAGAAGAGGGCTGCCTGTTTCTCTCTGTTGCATTAACCATATGATACAAGATCTTGTAAGCGCATTAATTTCCTCTGGGACCTTTAAAAGCATCCTAACTGCATTATCATTTTTCTGCATAAAGGAAGCTCAACAAGAAATGATTATGGGTTGGACTTCAAATTATGGCCAAATGGCCATAAAATAGAGAATGTAGTTAACAGAGAGGCTCGAGGGAAAAAAAAAAAAAAAAAAAAAAAAGCTAGCTAAGGGTTGTATGCTGAGATCTAAACAAAAGCATTGTTTTTGAGTTGATTTTGACTCGGAGTGACCTTGTAGGGCAGAGTCGAACAGCCCTATGGGCTTTGCAAGGTTGTAAATCTTTACAGAAGCAGCCCCAGCCAGTCAATAATTTCTTCTGGCTTCTTCTTCTCTTTGACTTTTATAAAAAAATATTTGTGATTCTGCATTTTCCAGCTCAACATTCTTCACGTGTACAATTCAGTGACATCAGTTAATGTTAATTGTGAAACAAAATAAAACAAAAAGACCCTTCAGCAGCTTCTCCTTTTAGAATTTCGATTCCTCTTTTACTGCTCATAACCTTTCCACTCTGTCCCCTCCAATCCATCCTAATATTGAGGCCAAATTATAGTTCTCAAACTGAACCTATTCTGGGGTGACCCGGCACAGTTGGAGCAAGGAGTATATGCAACTACACCACATGGAGAAGAAGGGATTAGCACATTCTTCATTTATTAGCTTGGCTGACTGGTTTGTGTCTGACCCTGTGCATTTCCTTAGAAATGAAATGAAAAAAGGAAGACACAATCCTTTCCTAAAGTAGCTTAATGCCTGTTGATTTGAGAATCAAACAAGGCAGTTAAGTGACAGCACTCTTGTGGTAGGGGTTGTAGAAGGCAGAAAAGAGAGGGAGTATTGCTTACTTTGGGTTTTGAAAGATAAATTACTGATCAAAAAGTAGAGTGGTAGATGAAGGAGGGCACATGTTGGCCATGTTAGATAACAAACTACGGTGGCCTTCGGGGACAAGTGGGAATTGCCACCTTTCTCCAATAGCTCAGTCTCTAAACCACAATGTTGACACTCATCTTCCAGCCTCATCTGCAGGACAAAGGGAAGGAGTCACCAAAGATGTGCACAGATGTCATGGGGGCAAGGACATTTAATCTCAATTGTAGTGAAGATGCAGATCCAAGACTTAGGTTATGGCAAGCCAAGGCTCCTAGATCCTGAGAAACCGATGGCCCAGTAGATCCCTAAAACCTTGAAGTTGGCTGAAAGCTGATTGGAGATTTTTATCTGGTCTTGAAGTGAGCTCCATTTGTTCATTAATTAAGTTCTGTCTCAATCATTCAATAATTGATTAATTCATCAATATTTACTAACACTCATAATGTGCTAGCCTCTTAGCTAGTGTCTGGGGACACAATCAGAAACCAACACAAGCATTTGGTCTTATGGTCTTCTGAAAACTTTGTATTTATTCTTCTGTAACGTGACTCCAGTTGATCAGGACCCTGGTCCTGCTTTGTCCTATGATACTTCTTTAGAGAAAACTTTCGGGGCTGTCTCCTCTCTTCTTGCTACAAATGAATCATAAACTTATTCTCAGTCTGTCATAAAAGAATTTCCGCCACTTGTCAGCTGCCAACTGTAGCTGCCAAATTTGTCTCCTCTTTTTGGCCACGGTGCAGGTAGGACATCACAGACAGAAAACTACATGACCCCTGAGGACCAGTGGGAGCTGCCATCTTCCTCCAAAGTCTCTGAACCACAACTTTGATTGTCTACCCACTTTTCATCCAGCATCACCTTTATTGCAGACAAGCTAGTCTCTTCACCAGTACCTCACCAATATTATCTGATGTCTCCACCACAGAATATTCAGTCTTCTTCTCATTGCCTACTGAGTTCCCACCATGCTGTCCTGAATTCTTCTACAACTACTAACTAGATGACTCCCTCACTGGACGTCTCTGAACTTGCCAATATGATTATGTCCAAAGCAGAGCCCATTAGCTCATCTCTCTTGCCATTGTAAAGTTTCTTCTTCTTCAAATTCATTCATTTGTTTTAGTGTTTCCTTTTCCATAAGTCATCCAGACTTAAACATCAGCCCCCCTTTTTTAACCTCTTGATAGATTTCTGAAGTCACAGGCAATTTGCTGTAAGCTCCTTGGTAAGACCTCTTCAGATGCTATTGGAATAATGGGTAGAGAAGAAGTTGGGCTTAATGAACAAGCTAGAAGAGTTTCAGTGTCTTTGATATTATTAAAGCATCCGAGCACCTCTTCACTGGTTATCAGTATTCTGCAGAAAGGGTTATCCTCCTTCCCTGCCTATTCCCTTGAGTCATCACGATAGGATCACACAGTCTTTTGGCAAGAAGAAGCTTAGAATCATATTGCCTAACTCCCCTATCAGATAAATGATTCACTACATTAATATTTCTCCACAAGATCATCAGTTTCTGCTTGAACACCTTTGGTCACTGGAAGATCGTTACCTCCTAAAATAGTCCATTCGTCTTTGGATTGTCTTGGCCAAGAAAGTCTAAAATAAAGAATAATGGACCTGATGTTTCTGTGCCGCCATCTAAGTTGTGTTCTTTAGAATCAGAGAATCTCATTGTTGTTCAGTGCCGTCGAGTCCAGTATGGGGCTTCTGAGGAGTGACTGATGGGTTTGAACCACCAACCTTGTGGTAAACAGTCCAATGCTTAGCCTATAGCAACCTATTAGAGCTCCAGATAATATATCTTACTAAATCTTTATTTGTATAGATGTAATACATAATGCATAATCTAGACCATGTGATAATAACGTAATTACATAGTCTTTGTTGCTACTATTGGTGGTCAGTCTCGATTTTTTTAGAACAGACTTGATTTTGTAGAGCAGTTTCAGGGTTACAGGTAGTGTAGAGGGTTACTATACACTTATGGGATGCTCTGAACACTGTTTCTTCTATTATTAATCTGTGTGGTTCATTTGTACTATTTGTAATGAGCCAATATTGATACACTATTATTAACTAGGGAGTGTGTCGACTCCATACGATAAGCACTGGACTGCAAACCACAAGATCTGTGGTTTGAGCCTGCCAGCCACTCTGCAGGAGAAAGATAGGCTTTCTGCCCCCATGAAGATTTAAAGCCTTGGAAACCCTATACAGGGTCACTACGAGTCAGAACTGATTCCACGGCACGTCACAACAGCAGCGACATTAACTAAAACAGCTTACTTTAGGGTTCATTTATTGTGCATTCCAATGGGCTAAATACATCATTTCATATATTTCCCATTACAGTATCATACAGAATGGTTTCACTGCCTTAAAAATAACCAGTGTCTTACCTGTTCATCCTTCTTCCCTCTCCCTGGACCAGTGGTTCCCACCGATCCTTTTACTGTCTCCATAGTTTTGCCTTTCCCAGAATGTCATATTTGCTGTTGTTGTTAAGTGCTGTGAAGTTAGTTCTGATTCATAGTGACTCTGTATGGTATCACCAGAGAACACTCACTCGAAAAAATGACAATTAGGGCCTTACTTCACATACTTTTAAAATCTTTAAAGAAGACCTTTCTGACTCTCTTTAATCCCAGTGACCAGCCTCTCACTCCCGATGCTATGCACACACATCTGACCTCTAGACTCTCCTCTGCTGAAGGATTGTTCTATAAATTGTTCAGGAAATAAAGCAAAATGCAATTACAGTGTCTGCCAGTTCTGAACCAGATGAATAGGTAGAAGTCTGGCCTAGTGTCTCCTAAAGCCAAACTTCGGTGCCCATTACTCAGATCAGAGAGAAATCACTATCACAGTATTGCCTCACTCCGGTGATACCATTAGCTTCTGTGGAGCAGGGATTGTGAAAGAGTCCTTTCAGATTAATAGAATGAGTCAACACAAGCCACATCCCTCTTAGAAAAGAACTTTTATAAATTGTTGTGTTAGAATTCTGACTCCCCAGTGAATAATCCCTTGAAACTTCAGCCCACAGCCAACCTTCTGTTATCATCTCCCTGACTGCAGTATCCCGAGGAAGCCTGCTTTCTAACCCTGAGCTGGGTCTCTTCAAACAGTAGAGTCATGACCGGGCATATTGGAAGGGTTTTTTGGTTTTGTATTGTTTTTGGCAAAGGTCAGTCAGAGATTTATCTGCATGAGAAATTGAATCATTAGATGTATTAGAACAAAGAATACTGTCTGTTCAGAATGAATTCTCAAGTTCTAGGTAATTCTGAAGGCTGTAGTTCTTAAAAGAGGAGTTGTAATAAAGACTGGGTGAACAGTTTGGTCTCTATGGCTTCCACTTGATGCTTGAAGGATACAGGAATGCCTTTCCTTGACCTATTGCTGTTGTTAAGTACCATTGAATAGTTTCCGACTCATAAAGTCCCTGTACAGGGTTTCTGAGGATCCACTGGTAGGTTTTAATTGCCAAACTGTCGTTCACAGTCCAGTGTTCATCCTACAGCCCCACTTAGGTGTTGTTCTTAAGTGTCGTCAAGTTGTTTCCAACTCATAGCAACCCTGTATAGGGTTTCTAAAGAGCAACTTGTGGGTTTGAACTGCCAATTGTGTGGTTTAAACTGCACTTGTGGTCCAGCACTTATCCTACAGTGCCACACCACCATTGTCGTTAAGTGCTGTCCAGTTGGTTCCGACTCATAGCCACCCTGTATGGGGCTTCCAAGGAGCAGCTGGTCAAATGAATATGAAGAATATCCATATGGTGTGGATTGGTTGGCGGCCTGAACAAATTCTCACAGATGTCACTCTAACTGGGCAATTGAAAGGTAGTGTAGCTGCTCTCCACCTGGTCTTCCCCTAATGGTAAAGAGAAAAGCAACTGGCCTACACAGTGATGGTATCCCATGATGCTCGCTCCTTCTGCTGCTGGAGATCTGTGGTTCTAATTCTCTCTGGTCTTCCTTGTCTCTTCCTTCTCTTTAGCTCCTGGTATCTAAAGACAGAAAATCTAAGCTCTTTCTATCTTACATTTAGATCTCTGGCCATCTTGTTGTCATTTCCATTTTGAATTTAACAGTCTTTGTGTTCCAAAGTAGGTGACTCCTCTCATGGTTTTGCCTTGTGGTTGAGGTAGGTGCAAGGAAAGAACAAAGACTCCAGTGATGGTAAATCCACAATCCCAAAATGTGTGTGTGTGTGTGTGTGTGTGTGTGTGTGTGTAGATTCTGTAGACTCATTTTACCATTGAGACTGTGATGACAAGTATCTTGAGAAAGGCCACACTGAGAAGACAACTGCTACCAGATTGGATTTGGAGACATTTGTCTCAGAACCCAGAAGCTGGGATTTTACCCTCCACATTTAAAATCCTTAATGTAGGAAGACCTTCTGCTGTAACAATCATCTGATCCCAGATGGTACCTCACTTGGTGAAGGTGGGTAGGTTGAAAGAATACAGAAGATCTTAATGACAATGTTCAGAGGGTACCATTCTGAAGGCTTTAACCTCAAAACCAGAAAGAGAAGGGATGCTCTGAACTCTTTCTGCTGCGCCCTGGGCTGCTACTCTGTCCTTTACTCTACCCCATCCAGTGAGATGGTCAGGAGGATGTTGAAGAGATTGCATGTGTTACCACATTCATCCCACAAGGCATTACTCAAGTTGAATTCCTCCAAATCCAGCTTAAACTCTTGACTAAATCCTACCCTACCTTTGCCTAAGACTTTTTTACTAGTCTTTCTCTACTTAGGTAATTTAGGTTCTTGTCTCCCTGGTAAACACCTGTTTGTCCTCCCCATTATTCCAGCATGATCTAGACAGAATATGCCTGAACTTTCACACCAGCACAGTCTGGGAACACCAGCTACTTCAGTAATTTAGCTCAGTATAATCTGTAGAGAGTAATACTTCCTAGTAAAATGTTGCTATTCATAACAATTGGAGGAATGTCTTGGGTAACTAAAAGGCTTTTTCCCCCCGCAGAACTTTTCATTAGTTCTGCTATGTTTTCAAAATAGCCCAGCTTCCCAAGTGTGACTAGCAAATAAGACACAGATTTACTGTGTTTCATTAGAAGGTAACCGAGCTCTCTGTACCTGACTGCCTCTGGTGAGGTTTCTGGCTACTCTTTGCTTCTCTGTAATATCATGGGGCAGACAAGTAATAAACAAAGACTTCAATTTTCAAGGTAGTTGGTCCAATTTAGGCCTCCAGGCCCCAGCTCTGATGCCCAATCCTTTTAGTTACTCAGAAAGTTACACATTATCATAAAATCAAGACTGATTCTTTTTGGTGTTGTGGTAATCTTGCGTGTCCCCCCCCCCCCCCCCCCCCATTATATGTCAGAGTAGGACAAGACAACACCTTGAAAGACATAGAATACTGGAAAGAACTTGTAGATCTACCTCCCATTCTGTATTATTGCGTCTAGAAATGTATTTCCCTAGTTTACACTAACATTATCAACTCTCTGATCTAATCACCATGATTTGGCCTTAGCTACGAGAACCCCTTGAAAGTTGTTCTTGTGTTTATAACTACAAGTACAGTAATGGGAAACGATTTGCTTCTATATTTGAGTTCTGTGATGCATGTGATGTTCTATTATTTTAAAACCAGTTCTGATGCTCTTCCAACTGGGGAAACCATTTGTCTTTCACCAAAACTTGGAAGACTTTCTACATTAAGGCCCCAATCATCTCCCTATGTATGTCCTGAAAGATAGCTAATTTTGAAATACCACTGTGGCAAAGACAGTAACGTGCACCCAAATGTCTACATGATCCCCTTATGCTTGCAGCAAGTTAATGTCATGATACTACTTATGGACAATAAATAAAATGCGAGTAGAAGTGCTTTCTGGGGGAGGCAGCAGAAATCCCATGAACAATATATCAGCTATACTTCCCCGACAGTAGTCACTAAAGTCACATAAAACAGATAATGGAGCTGCAGGATGATGGTGTCTCCCTCAGGTTGGGTCCCTAAATGAGTTTGTAGAGGAAACTTTGTTGATACTCGTTAGACATGACAAAAGGTCTTTGTTTGCTAAGCCACTGATGATTTGGGGTACTTTTGTAGTATGCCATAACCTTGCATATCCTAACCAACAGGGTATTGCATACCCTAACCAAATTCTAGCTTTCCTTCCTGGCTACACAATTCCTTCAAGCTGTTTTCTGCCTACACTGCCCTTTCACCTTACTTCTGGCTGATGATACATCATCGGTCCATCAGGTTCTATCCAAACATCATCTTCTTCCCAAGGATGACTGAACTCTCAAGACGAGTGTGATCTCGGCCTCTTGTCTGCTGATAGAAAACCATTTTGTACTTCTTTTGTGGCAATCATCTATCTCACTGGCATCTCAGCCACTTCCCCTCAACTGAGACCTCCTGGAAGTTGAAAACCATGTTCTGACTTATCTAAATGCCCCCAGTTCTGGCTCTGCCTTCAGTAGTAGCTACAGATGGATATTTGTTGACTTGAATTCAGTTTTCTCCACCTCTCATGAGGAAAGCAATGCATGTTGCACTATGAGGCAGTTTTAAACAGGTCCTCTATTGGTGGTGTTGGTTATATGCAATGGAGTCAGTTCTGACACATAGTGACCCTGTATAGGGTTTCTGAGGCTGTAAATCTTTACAAAAGCAGAAAGCCTCATCTGGTAGTTTTGAATGACTGACCTTGAGGTTAGCAGTCTGACTCATAGCCATTATGCCACCAGAGTTTAAATAAGCCCTGTACAAATTGGGCTGTGAACCTTAAGGTCAACAGTTCGAAACTACCAGCCACTTTGCGGGAGAAAGATTAGGCTTTTTACTCCATCAAGATTTACAGCCTTGGAAACCCTGTATAGGGTCGCTATGGGTCGGAATCGATTCGACGGCACTTAACAACAACTTGATGTATAATAAAGGGAGGGTATGTCAAGAAACTGACAACACCCCACATGAAGACATGTGTTATCAGAGAAGGCATAGGAGGCAAGAGTCATGTTTTTCTGAGTAATATCAGACTGGGAATTAGAAACCTAGGGTTTTAGATTTGACCTCTTTCAAAATGATTCTACTCATTCTTTGGGAATTAGTTTCTCCATTTTGTAGAAGGACTCCTGGTGTGGCACTGTAGGATTAGCACTGGACCGTAAACCGCAAGATCTGTGGTTCAAAATCACCAGCTCCTCCTTGGAAACTCTATACAGGCTGGTTATGAGTCAGAACCAACTTGACAGCACTTACCAACATCTTAACAATAACATCTTGTAGATAGTGTGAGCGATAGGCCAAGAAACTAATTATGTACAGAAATCCTAGCAGTTATGGTTTTTCCTGGATTAGGATAAGGTCTCCATCTTGTGGCCAAATTAAGCTCTACACTCACTCTTGATATTCCTCTGGACATCAAAGCCCCCTGTCACCAAGTCAATTCTGACGCATAAGAACCCTACAGAGTTTCTGAGACTGTTAACTATTTATGGAAGCAGACAGCCTAATTTTTCTCCCACGGAATGTCTGGCGGGTTTGAACTGCTGACCATCAAGTCAATTTAGAGAAGTTTAGTGTCCAATGACTTCCAAGAAAATCATAAACTCATTTTCTCAATTGAAGTCCAAAAGGACAGGTTTCATTCACAGCCAGTTGTAAGGGGATTTCAACCGGCACAACGAACAGTACAAAGACGTGTGCTGATCCATCCTTTTATTCAAGAGAGGGCTTACTATGTCTTGGGAATTAAGGATACATGGATGAGAAAACACACCACATCTACTTCCAGCAAGTCAGAGTCTCGAGTGGAACAGATGATTACACAATGGTGAATGTTTATGTAAGTAGGCTATGCTATGAGAACACATGGGAGATCCAAGGAGTCAGAGAAAAAGTCTGGGTTGAAGCCTGAAAGAGATGGAGAAGTTAATGTGGCCAAGAGAAGTTCAGGCTTTGAGGGCAGAAGAAAGAGCTGTCCAATAATTAAACATGACACTAAGAGTTAAGTAGGATTAAAATGGGAAGTGAGACCTTAGACTGCAATGTAAGTGCTTAGATTTTGTCCTGAGAATCACTGAGCAGCATTTTAAACAACATATGTTTAGGTAGAGCACTCTGGTGCAATGTGAAGGTGGATGGAGGTTGGGGTTGGGGACCTAAAAATAGCAGTGACCCAAGTAAGACGGTGGCAGGAGGGATGAAGGAAAGCGCACAGTGGTTGATTAGGTCTAGGAAAGGACAAGGTTCCAGGTGTGACTATGATGTTAGGTGCTGTTGACTCACCAACTCATAGTGACCCTGTGCACAACCACAAAGTGCTGTCTGGTCCTGTGCCATCTTCACAATTGTTAAGCTTCAGCGCATTGCCGTTGTCACTGTGCCAATCCATCTCGCTGCAGGTTTTCCTCTTTTCCACTATATCTCCACTTTGTTATTGTTGTTAGGTGCCATCGAGTCAGTTCTGACTCAGAGAGACTCTATAGAGGGTCTCAGAAGAGACGCGGGAAAGTGAAAACCAAAACCGTGAGACAAAAAGACACCATGGGCAAAAGCGCATACCACAACACAACACAACAACACCAAAAACCCACTTTACCAAGCATAATGTCCTTATTCAGGGATTAGTCCCTTCTGATAACATGTCCAAAGTGTGAGAGAAGAAGTTTTATCATCCTGGTTTCTAAAGAGCATTCTGGCTGTACTTCCTCCAACACAGATTTGTTTGTTCTTCTAAATATTCTTCTCCAACACCATAAATCTTATGCATCAATTTTTCTACAGTCTTCCTTATTCATTGTCCAGCTTTCACATGCATTTGAGTCTGTTGAAAATGCCTTGGCTTGGGTCAGGTGTACTTTAGTCCTCAAACTAATATAAAGGTGAAAAAAATAGTTAATGAACTTAAAATAGACTAAGGAATGAAATCTAGGATGATGGATAGATTTGTATGTGTCTGTAGGTTGGTAAGACGTAGACTGCTAAATTGGATGGTGGTGGTGATGTGCTTTGGAGTCAGTTCCAAGTCATAGTGACCCTGCACAGGGTTTCCGAGGCTGCAAACCTTTACAGGAGCAGAAAGCCTTATCTTTCTCTTGTGGAACAGCTGGTACTTTTGAAGTGCTGACTTTGAGGTTAGCAGCCCGACTTGAAACTACTACATTACCAGAGTTCCTTGCTAAGTTGGGTAGCAAAGTTTTATTAAATAATAGCCACAAATAAGGAGTCAACACAAACCACACTCCTTGTAAAAAAGAGCTTTTAAAATTTTGTATTAGAATTCTGACTCCCTAGTGAAATAATCCCTTTAAACTTCAGCCCACTGCCAACCTTCTTTTGTCAGCTTAAACAAGCACCCATTTATGATGTCAGTTTCCAGAAGTCTGGACACAGTTCTGCTTAGAGATTAAAAAAACTGAAATCCAGGTATTAGCTAGATTGTAGTCACATCTGGAGTCTGTCCTTTTCCAAGTTTACACGATGGTTGGCAGGATTCTGTTCCTTGTAGAGATCATCTGCATAATCGCTTCTACTTGTCCAAAACAACATACTGTGTTCTAGATAACACTACTCTGTAAGATAGAGTTACTCAAATAGTTGTTAAAATATGTTTGAGAAATAATGAATTAAACTAATATAAAATAAAGTAATATTAAAGAAACCTTTTATATTATACCATCATGCTGCAGGACCCTCTCCATAAACAGTTCATATTAGAGCTGTTTCCTCCTTAACAAAAGCTGTTTTGACTTCAGTTCAGGGAGCCTCTGAAATGATCTATTTGTGGTCTTTCTTCCTTTTCTTCTCTCTGTTGCCCAAACTTTTTTTCTGCTTATAGCCACCTTCCCATATTCACCTGCAGATGCAGTGTCTAGAGAAAGAAAATATGAGGACTTGAGATATTTAGTTAACTCATGAAGTCAATCCAGCTATTCTTTGACCTTGAAATCAGAGTTTTGCTTCTTTTCTTGTGAACCAGCCTCTGTGTATATATTTGCAATATGACATCTCCACTAAGTCTTCTTGTGCCCGAGTCCCTGCCGTAATTTCCTTCCTGGGGTTCTATTCCCTCCAGCACATGAGTCCTGCTTTGCACCTACAGAGCATTTTTGTTGTTAGGCCCATTGAGTCAGTACCAACTCATAGTGACCGTATGCACAACAAAACGAAACACTGTCCGACCCTGGGCCAACCTCACCATTGTTGCCATGCTTGAGCCCACTGATGCTGCCACTTTGCCAATCCCTTTCACTGGGATCTTCCTCTTTTTCTCTGACCCTCCACCTTACCAAACATGTTATCCTTCTCCAGCAACTGGTCCCTCCTGACAATATGTCTGAAGCATGAGAGATGAAGTTTGGCCATCCTAGCCTCCAAGGAGCACTCTGGCTGCACTTTTTCCAACACAGATATCTGTTGGTTCTTTTGGCAGCCCTGCTCTTGAATCTCTGGTTCCATGCTGCCTACCAGACCACTCTAAAGCTGGGTTCTGGCCCTGGTGATATCAACTTCTTCATAGATACTAACTCATTAGATATCCCTAGCATCAACATCAAAAGGCAAATTAAATGATGTCTAAGAAAAATGTTTCTTATCAGCGCTCCCAATTTGCATACCATTATTATTATTATATTATTTTAAGTTTTTATGGTGATTTATATGTGTTAAATGGGAGAACATCAGTTTTACATTCATCCTATCATATTTAATTTCATTGCAATGATTACAATCCCTCCATGCATTATCAAACAACCAAAGGGTACACCCCACAGGCCTTGCCCCCTGGCCCTCAGCACACAGGCCCACTCCCTCCCTGAGTCCAGTGTCCCCAGCCACTCCATCTATCCACATCATCATCTCTGCCTCCATTTCTGGCATGACCGCTTCTCTGGGTATGGTCCCGCCCTCCACTCTTCTCACTTGATGGTCCCAGGGACCTCTGCTCCTGGACTGCAAAATCAGTCACTCCTCTCCTTTTATTACAAAGCATCTACCTTATCATTTCTAACCCTCACAGTCAGTCCTGATAGCAATTATTCACAATTGTACCGCATAAGTCTTACCCTATCTCCTAGTGTAGGTCAAGTTCATCAAATAGTAGTAGATTATTCTTTTTTTCCCTCTTCTTTCTTCTTCTAGTTCTGATCATCCAATCATTGAAGCCAGGTCAAATGGGTACTATTTGCAAGTATTGGTGTTCTTGTGCATCTCCCCTCACTTCATGTCAGCTGGATGCTTCTCTCTTCGCTCTAGTTTTCTGTAGCCATGTCACTACCTCTGGGCCCAGGAGTCCCTGGGTCTTGCCATACTGCTGGCCAACCAGGTCTCTACCTTGGTTCACAGGAGTCTGTTGAATGTGGTCGGACTTATCTCCCAACTTCATTGCTGTTTTTACTCCTCCTCCCCTTATTGGTGACCAACGTGGTCATCAGCCAGACAACATGCCTGCTCATGTATTCCCCTTGAGTCTTTGTCTTGGAAGGGGGTTTGCCCTGATGGGACCTGACCACTTGCCTTGATGGCTCCTGGAAGAACAGCTTGCTTGTTCTTGTAGTAGTCAATCAGACTGCCTTTATTTATGTATTTATTTTTCCTGCCAGTCTTTCTTTCATGAAGTATCTTCTGTTCTTCTAACCACTCCAGGCTGGTCTACTTGTCCTTTCTAGTGGAAATTTCCCACCTCAGACAATTCTGGATGGGGTTATGGTCTTATGCAATGCAAAGGCTCCACAGGAAGCCTCTTTCACTGGGCAACTTCTAGCCCCCTTTAAGGTATTCCAATCAGTTATAGGCTGAAGATGGACTTACAAGCTTTATATTGTGATGTTTCTGGCTATTCCTTTATCTCCCCCTCAAGTGTCTATTTTACAATGATTGGCAAGGGAAACCAAGATTCAAAAGACGGCCAAACATCTTAACATTATTCCTCTCTTTTACCCATTCAAACCATACCTCAATCCCTATATACTAGAGCCCTGTTGTTCCAAGTTTGTGCATACATCATAATTTACCTCTGACCCACTTAGTCCATGCAAACCTGCCTAACTGTTCTCCCATCAGCCTTGTTCTTCCATTTCCCTCCCTCTTCTTGTGTATCCACCCCCCCACCACCATCTCAGCACCCAAGCTATCCTGTGTCTATTCCCTGTCCTGTGCTTTATCTTCCCCTCCCTTTCTCCCCTCCCCTCATCCCATATATGCCGATGATCAGCAGAGGAAATAGAAAGAATGGAATGGAGAGAGTGCTGAGAGAGCCCGAGGGCTGAGGTCACTAGGGTTGGTGACAGAAATCCTCCTGGGGACATCAAGGTCAATTGGCATAAGATAGGCAACAAAGAAACATCTACATCCTACTTTAATGTGTAGTGATTGGGGTCTTTAAAACTTGTGAGTGGCCATTTAAGGTGCAGCTGTTTGTCTCTCCCTTTCCAAGGCAAAATTGAATAAAGGAAACCAAAGATGCATGGAAGCAATTAGACCAAAGAACTAATGGACCATGCAAACCTCAGCCTCCTTGATTCTGAGACTAGAAGAACTGGAGGGTGGCCAGCTGCTACTGCTGCTAACAGCTCTGAGAAGGACCACAGTAGGGGGTCCTGGATAGAAACCAGGAAAATCAAACACACTCCCATCAAGGCAGTTCCAATTCACAAAGACCCCATAAGACAGAGTAGGACTGCTCCATAAGGTTTCCAAGACTACATATAAATCTTTATGGGAATAGACAGCCTCATCTTTCTCCCATGGAGTGGATCTGAACCACCAGCACTGTATTTAGCAGTCCAACACTTACCCCACTGCACTACCAGGGTTCCTTGGTCCTGGATAGAGTGGGAGAAAAATATGGAAAAAACCTCAATATTATGAAAAATTAGGGGTTTACATGTCTAATAGAGAATGGTGGAACCCTTACACACTCTTTAGGTCTGGGACTGAACTCACTCCTATGGCTGAACATTCAGCCAAACAATGGACAGGCCTATAAAGAGGCATGCACTCTATAAAACAATCAACAATATGAGCCCAAAAGGGCAGTGTTTTCCCAGGGATAAAGTTCAGAAAGCAGCAAGGGGCAGGAAAGAAGGATGAATGGAAATAGTAAATACAGGAAACAAGTCGGAAAAATGTTATTACGTTATTGGGATTGTGATCAATGGCATGAAACAAAATGTGTATGAATTGTTGAATGGAAAACCCATTTGCTGTGTAAATGTTCGTCCAGATCACAATACAGAGTTTAAAAAACAAATAAAACACATGTTCTCTAGGGGGAAAAAGTTAAAAATAAATAAAAGCTTTGGTGTCAGGAAACAAGGAATCTTCTCAGATGTGATTTGGTTTGAAGAAGCAAAGGGGATAAGAGTTTTAAGGAATCATGAAGGAGAACCATAGACTCAGATACATTCTGATGTAGCAGAGAAGTTGAGAGAAATAGTAAGCTTGGAATAAATAAATGCAAGTGCTGGTCTAAAGAAAGCAAATTATTTTTATGATTGAAAACTACAAAAAGCTGGCATAGCACCCATTAAAATATTTATAAGAAAAGTCAGGAAGGAAACTACTAAGACATGAACACACACCATAATAATGTTTATTCAGAGTAGATAAAAACCCTGATCAAATAATTTTCAGAGAAACCTTTTCTAGTGAGCATGAAAGAAGATTATACTTCATAAATGCAGAAACACAAGGATGACGTGGAAATACAATGAAAGATGAAACAAGGAAAGAAAGCAAAGGAAAGCAGATAAAATGAAGTAGCAAGAAAAAAAAAATGGCATTGTGGAAAATATACTGAAGGACATAGGGGATGTTTTTAGGTGCCCTTGAGTTTGTTCTGACTCAGTGATCCTGTGCACAACAGAACAAACACTGCCCCGACCTGTGCCATCCTCACAATTGTGATTGGGAGAGATCCATATTTGTGCCCATTCCAAAGAGTGGTGACCCAACAGGAATGTGGAAATCATCGGGCAATATCTTTGATATCCCATGTGAGTATAACTTTACTAAAACTAATACAGAAATGGCTGCAAACATACATTGACAGAGAACTTCCAGAGGTTCAAGCCAGAATCAGAAGAGGACATGGAAAGAGGGATATCATTGCTGATGTCTGATGGATCTTCACTGAAAGTAGATAATATCAGAAAGATGTTTACCTTGCTTTATTTACTACACAGAGGCTCTCAATTGTGTGGATCATGACAAACTATGGACAACATTGTGAAGTAGGAGTATTCCTGAACACTTAATCGTGCTTATGAGGAATCTGTACCTGCACCAAGAGGCAGTTGTTCGAATAGAACATGGGAACATTGAATGGTTTAAAATTAAGAAAGGTGTGCAACAGGGTTGTATTATTTCACTATACTTATTCAACCTGTATGCTAAGCAGATGATCTGAGAAGCTGGGTTATATGAAGAAAAATGTGGCATCAGGATTGGAGAAAGGTTCATTAATAACCTGCGATATGCAGATGATACAACCTTCTTTGCTGAAAGTGAAAAGGACTTAAAACATTTACTGATAAAGATCAAAGAGCACAGCCTTCAGTATGGATTGCATCTCAATGTAAAGAAAACAAAAATCCTCACCATTGGACCAATAAACAACATTTTTATCAACGGAGAAAAGATTGAAGTTGTCAAGGACTTTCTTCTTGGATCAACCCTCAACACTCATGGAAGCAGCAGTCAAGAAATCAAACAACGTATTGCATTAGGCAAATCTGCTGCACAAGACCTTTGAAAAATGTTGAAGAGCAAAGGTGTCAGCTTGAGGACTAAGGTAAACCTGACTCATGACATGGTATTTCCAATAACCTCATATGCATGTGAAAATTGGACAGTAAATAAAGAAGATCATAGAAGGACTGATGCATTTGAGTTATGGTGTTAAAGGAGAATATTGAAAGCACCATGGACTGCCAAAAGAACCAACAGATCTATGTTAGAACAAGTGCAGCCAGCGTGTTCCTTGGAAGCCAGGATGGCCAAACTTTGTCCCTCATACTTCAGACGTATTGTCAGGAAGGACAAGTCACTGGAGAAAGATATCATGTTTGGTAAGGTGGAGGGTCAGAGAAAAAGAGGAAGACCTCCAGCGAGATGTATTGGCAAAGTGGCAGCATCAATGGGCTCAAGCGTGGCAAAAATTGTCAGGTTGGCCCATGACTGGGCAGTGTCTTGTTCTGTTGCACACAGAGTAGCTATGAGTTGGTACCGACTCCCTGGCACCTAACAACAATAACAACATTGATTCGACAGCAATGGGTTTGGTTTTTATCACTATTGATGTGGTTACATTGACAGTTTTTCTTGCCCTGGTGACTTACTTCAACCTACAGATACTGTGTACTGGTTAAGCCAATCCCCACCAATTCAATCATTTTCCTTCAGCTCTGGGCGTCTCTCTTTAACTGACCAGTTCAGCAGAATCTGAGATGGCAGGGAGAGGAATTAGACTCGGAAACTAGAGAAGCAAGGAGAAGAATTTAAGAGAAGAGATTGGGCAAACTACATAATGAAAATGCATAGGAAACTGGGAGCAGAGCAGAGATTTAAGTGTGATTTTTTTTTTTAAAGGATCAGGGAATTGGGGAATGTATCATTTTTCTATGGCTTCTAAGCAAATTACCATACACTGAGTGGTTTAAAACATACACACTTATTATCTTACAGTTCCAGAAGTCTGACGTTCAGTATCCGTTTCAAAGACCCACACTGCCCTGAGATGTTCTAGAGGGAATCCTCATTCTTGTCTTTTCTGGCTTCTAGAACTCCAGCCCTTGTGTTCCTTGACTTGTGGCCCCATCCTCCATTTTCAAAGACAGAAACATGGCATGTTGCTTCCATCATCACATGGCTTTTTTCTGTGCCAATCTCTCTGCCCAACCCCCCCCCCCATCTTTAAGGACACTTGAGATCACATTGTTGTTGTTGTTGTTGTTGTTGTTAATTGCTGTCAAGTCAGTTCCAACCCATAGAGACCCTGTATCAGGTTTTTGAGAAGCGGCTAGAGGTTCAAACCAACTTTGCAATCATTCCAGAGCATTAACCCGCAGCACCACACCAGGACTCCAAAAAATACACTACTGTACTTCCTATTTCTTGAAGGGTAATTCATGTTGGAGAAACCTTGTAAATATCTGAGTCTTCATTAGGCATATTTTTGCAGTCATAGTGTGATGTGAATGATTGTTTGCATCTTCCCCATAGGAATATAAGACCACTCTCTGAATATGTCTTTTCAGAAGCTGCCATAAATTTATGGGTTTGTATTCAGACTCTTGTACAGCCTGCTTCTATGAAGTAGCATCATATTATCACTTGTCATGGAGTCCAGGTGTGGCACTATAGGATAAGTTGCTGTTCAGTGCTGTAGAGTCAGTTCTGACCAATCGGAACCCTGTACAGTGTTTCCAAGGAGCAGCTGGTGAACTTGAATTGTGGATCTTGCCGTTCAAACCGACTTTGCAGTTCAGCGCATTAACCCACAGTGCTACACCAATACTGGTCTGTTAACCACAGCTGCTCCTCGGAAACATTATACTGGGTCACTGTGTGTTGGAACCAACCTGATGGCACTTGACAACAACAACAACATGACTAATTTTGTCAGCCTTCAACTTGGTGCTGAGTATATCTATACAAGAATCGTCACTGCTATCTGACAAATAAATCTCTCTCCTAGTTATCTGTTCTTGTTCCTCTTGCTTGGAAGTTTTGGAATGATAGTTTCTGGGGAGGACAAGGATGTCAGCATGTGTCAACTCTTTTCTTTCTAAGCACACAATGATAATAAGTTGTGTGACAGTGAATTACCATACTTTTGAAATGGAAAAGAAGTTTAAATACCAGTGAGTTCAATATCTCACTCGATGAAGAAACTTCTGAGAGAAAAATCTCAGATGCAGCTTCATCTTGTATCAGACAAAATAATTCCAGTTATAGGAAAGTCATGAATGAAATGTATGACATCAGATTTCTAGGATTAAAAGTGATCTGAAAAGTTATCTAGAGGATTATTTCTCCATATGAGGTCAGTATGACTTGTGTCAGATAGATCTGGGATGTTTTTTGGGTTTCATTGGAGTCCTGGTACAGCACTTTAGGATAAGCATTGGACTTTTTTTTTTTTTTTTTTCTTAAATGATTTATTGTAAATTATGTGACAGTTTACATGGAAGAACATTAGTTTTACATTCATTCTATC
>NW_006408674.1:4260507-4262407 GCF_000296735.1 Chrysochloris asiatica
AGTTTGAACTACTGACTTTGCAATTCAAACCAATCTTGCAGTGCAGTGCTTATCCTACAGTGCCACACCAGGATATATGTTTCATTGGTTTTGCTTCTCTAAGACAGATGGTACTGAGAGCAGGGTGTTAAGAGTTGAAATTCACTCAGCAGCATTTAACACCAACCACAAAACCCAGTGTGGCTCTGTGGGCTAATGCGTCAGACTGCAAAGTCGTTTGAACTTCAGGGTCAGTAGTTCAAGCTTACCAGCTGCTCCTTGGAAACTCTATACAGGGTTGCTATGGGTCGGAATCCACTCAATGGCACTAAACAGCAACCGCAAAGCTCAGGCAGCAGGAGGGGTTAGTATGAAGGACAAATGGGATGAGTAACCACAGGAGGAAGTGGGGAGACACTCCTGGAGTGTTGGGATCACAATGAAATGTGAATGTATTGAGTGGGAAGCTGATTTGCTCTGTAAACTTTTACCCAAATTACAATCAAAATCAACATTAACAAAAAGAAATAAAAAAGAGGAGAAGTTTGTGTATTGTGACTTCTTTTCAAAGACTACAGTATAAAAATGTGGGGAAAGGTATCATTTTACAGTTAGAACTCGACCCAGTCCACATCAGTCAGGTGACCAAGGTCAGCATCAGCAGAGATAAGTCATGTTGATAATACTTACATTTGGTATATAATATTAGTGTGATGAGAATGCCACTTTACCTCTTAGCTTCTTTCCTGAAACACATCACTCCAGACTAATTCTGAGAAAAGCACTAGACAAATCCCAACTGAGAAGCATTGTGAAAAATACCTGACTCACGCTTCAAAACTGTCAAAGAGAACATCAACAAAAGAGAGAAAAAGAGAAATTACCACTGCCAACAGGAGTCAAACAGACATGATAACTAAATGTACCATAGCTTTCTGGGTGGGATCTTAAAACAGCAAAAAAGATATTCAGTAAAAACTAAGGAAATGTGGATAAATTATGTGACCTTTACTTAATGCCAATGTGCCATTATAATCCAAGAAACAAGTACTATATGAAGAACATGGAGTCAGGATTGGGGCCAATAGTGGCAAGACTTCAATTGCTCAAGTGCAAATTCAACTTGAAGTTGAAGAAAACAAAATCAAGTTCACAAGAACCAAAACACAAACTTTTAAATATTTCACCTGAATTTAAAGTCCAGCTCAAGAATCTATTTGGCACATTAGACACTAATGATTGAAGATCAGTTATGTTGTGGAATGACATCAAGGACATCATACATAAAGAAAGTGAAACATGATTTAAAAAGAGAGGAAAGTAGGAAAAGACCAAAATAGATGTCAGAAAAGTTTCTAAAACGTTCATTAAATAGGCTTTTAAATATCACTTTAGGACCTGAAAGTGTCAAAAATAACATTGTATTCACTAAAATGTCTTTAAGTGATGGACAAGAAGGATGCAACTAATCAAATTTAAAAGCAAAGAGTAGAGAAAAACAAAACAAAAAACAATGTTATTATTGAGCCTTACTTAATACAGACTGTCCAACCAATTCAGTTAAATCCATTGTACAGTATATCTCAGCAAAATAGTCAATATCTGAAGTATCTTAAATTTATCACTTTTCCTACTTTCCTCAGTTCCAGAAGGTCAAAAATTTCAATTTTGAGAATGTGCTATTGGGGTTTATCAAGAATCAGTTGTGAGACAAACAATTTGATCATCAGTGCTTACCTTTCAATAATAATTTACCTCTCTTGTTTAGGAGAGAAATCTCATAATGGATAGCTTTTGAAACCACAGCTAGATGCTGCAACTCTTTCTCTCTCTCTGTGTGCTTTCCATATGGGAACTCTTTCTCTCTCTCTGTGACATTGAGTCACTTTGATTCATAGCATACGTATATGGAGTGTATATA
>NW_006408674.1:4265468-4301374 GCF_000296735.1 Chrysochloris asiatica
TATGAATTTGAAAGCTAGACAATGAATAAGGACAAACATAGAATAAATGATGCATTTGAATTATGGTTATAGATACACAATTTCTATCGTTGCTGTCAAGTCAGTTCCAACACATACTAACCATATGTACAACAGAATATAACACTGCTCAGTCTGGCACCACCCTCAAAATTGTTGTTATGTTTGTGCCCATTGTTACTGCCATGCTATCAATCCATGTCATTAAGAGTTTTCCTCTTTTTCACGGAATCCTTCACTTAACTAAACATGATGTCCATATCGAGGGACTGGTCTGTTCTGACATGTTCAAGTACAAAAGGCAACACCTTGTCATCCTTGGTTCTAAGGAGCACTCTGGTTGTACTTTTTCCAAGAAGATTTTTTGTTTTTCTAGAACTCCACTGTACTTTCAATATCCTTCACCAACACCATAATTCAAATGTATCATATTTTCTATGATCTTCCTTATTCATTGTCTAGCTTTTGAATGCATATGAGACTATTGAAAATATTATGGCTGGGGTCAGTCATATCTTAGTCCTCAAAGTGACATCTCTGCTCTTTAATACTTTAAAGAAGTATTTTGCTGATTTTCCTAATGTAATATATCATTTGATTTTTTGACGGCTTCTCAAATGAGTGTTCATGGTGAATCCAAGCAGAATAAAGTATTTGACAACTTCGATCTTTTTTCCATTTATCATGATGTTATTTATTGGTCCAGTAGTGAGGATTTTTGTTTACTTTACACTGAGCTGTAATCCATATTGAATGTTGTAGCTTTTGATCTCCATCAGTAAATATTTCAGGTCCTCTTTCAGCAAACAAGACTGTGTCAGCTACATGTCTCAGGTTACTAATGAGTCTTCCTCCAATCCTGATGCCAGACTCCTGTTCTTTATAACCCAGGTCCTCAGATTATTTGCTCAGCATACAGATTGAATAAGTATGGGCGAAAGGATACAACCTGGTAGCAGTCCCCTGGAGGTCCCTAAACCCAGATGAGTGGACCATTCCTTGTCCGGATCCTCTCTCTCCTTTTCAGTTTCTGGAATGAGCTCCCTAACAGTTGTCTGCTGGCCACCCTGATTGATCTGGAGACCCCCTGTAGGAAGTGCATTCAGGCTTCTTGGCTGCTTATAACAGCACAATGGGGCTTCAGGCTGCCACCCCCAGTCCCTCCTGTGCCATCGGGGGCCTGCTGGAACAGTTAGTCTATGGTGTTGGACTTTGGGGAACCAGCAGCAGCACCTTGTAAACTAGCCAGCCCACAACAATTTTCTGCTCCCCTCTGTCAGGGTCCAGCCTCGACAGAGGGGTGGGCTTCACAAAGGTGGGGGGTCTGGAAGG
Organism: Chrysochloris asiatica; assembly: GCF_000296735.1. Lineage (NCBI taxonomy): Eukaryota > Metazoa > Chordata > Mammalia > Afrosoricida > Chrysochloridae > Chrysochloris > Chrysochloris asiatica. The sequence continues at coordinate 4,266,819 of NW_006408674.1, forward strand.
CAAAAGAGAGGTTACATAAAGACACAGCCACACAAGGTTAATGCAAGCTGACGGGCAGACAGTTCTGCTGCAGACATTGCCCACAGAACTAGCTCCAACCCAGTCTTTTATTTTCCTTTTTTTTTTTTAAGAAAGAGATCTTTACAGAAGAAGAATGTGATAATGCAGATGAGACAATGCTTAATGATTCACAGAGACAATCTTTAAGATAATTCCTGAATACAGCATGAGTTTCTTACTAATCTAACATTTTTATCTCTATAAGGAAAGGTCAAGTAAGCTATTATAGATTAACCTTTAGGCCTACATGACCTACAGCGACTTGCAGTTACTCAAGGACGTCTAACATACTTTTAACACTTAATCACTAGTGGGTAAAGGTAGGTGAAAGATTTAAAAGCTCATATAAAGGTTAATTTATAGTTTCTGAAGGGATTTAAGCTGTTTTTTCTCTGCTTTGCAAATACATGCGTTTGAACAAGATTTCAAACATTTAGCTTTATTTGTTAAGCTAGTAATCCTTTCTTGCTACAGTCCCAGGGAAGGTGAGAGATGAGTCTCAACCTTCCCAAGAGGGCGAGGTCTCACCTTCACATTCCTTCAGGGGGAAGAAAAGCATCTGGATCAAGCTGATTATACCTGGGTGTGGTTTGAAGGGGCTGCCACCATTGTCCCTTAATCCAGTATTCGCAGAATTTACCATTCCATTTCATTTGTAAATCCTGAGAAATTTTTCTCCAGAACTTCTCCTCATAATCCCAGTATGCTTGTTCCTGTTCTTCCTGAGTCATTTGAGGAAGCTTTACTGCCTCAACCCCAGAAGGGGTTTCAGTCCCATTGTTGTACATGGACATCAAGAGCTCGTGTTTCAAGTTAATATCAAACATAACTGAATAGTTAGATAGGGAGCGATTCTGACATTTATCCCAGGTGGCTATAGCCTGTTCCTCAAAAAGATTTATTCCCAGGCCCCACGCACTGCTAATACCTTCAAGGGAGTGACATTTACAGTGGAGCCTTTAAGAGAGGCAAAGTATACATCAAAAGAAACCATTTTCCCAGAAGCTACAATTACTGGAGTTAGAAACATAAAGAACAAGTACAGAATGAACAATATGAGACTAGAAGGTATTGTACAGAGGTAGCCATCCAGTGAATACACAAAAACCAATGAACCCGGGACTTCAGGAGGTCACTTCCTTGGCCCTCAGGGTCCATGGCTCACAATCCTGAGGAGGGCCCTGGGGTTGGATTTTCATCCATTTTGTCACAGGGCCACAGCTTCTCAGTGCTTGCATATGTCGTCCCTGACACCCCTCCCAGCTGAGCACTGAGTGGAATCAAAGCCATGCCCAGCCAAGGGAGACTGAACAGAGGGAAGCCTCCTCATGCCCTCCTCCTATCACCATCCACGTGGCAGCCATCTGCCAGATGCCAAAGTCTGTGGAGATAGAGGATCCGGGCAGGGGATGGTCCACCGATCTGGGTTTAGGGACTTCCAGGGGACTGCTACCCAGCCTAAAAAAGTCAGAATGGTTCAAGGATGAGGAGCTGGAGGACTTGGTCTCTCCCAGCCCAGGTGGGCAGGTCTTCCAAGGGTTGCAGCTGGCTGCAGAGCACTCTCTGTGGCAAGGATGAGATAAAAAAAAAAAATAAATAAAAAAAAAAATTGTAACTCTTTTTGAATTATCTTCATCAAAATTTTATTTGCATGTGATACTATTGAATTATGCTCTTAGGTAAGCAAAGTAACACTCCACATCAAAACCACTGGCTTTTATGCTGCTAGATGGAAAATAACTTAAACAAATTGACACCTAAGTTAGGAATTAAAATAACTAAAATTATGAAATGAATAAGTAAAAATACTTTGTGACTTTTCACAAAGTTTCAAATTGTTAGGAATTTATAGTTGTTTGCCAAGAAATAAACATCTAAACTATTGTAACTCAAATTTTAAGGGTAAAAGCATTAGCTTGTTCAACACTGTGTGACTTGGTAAACCTAATCTACCTAGTTTTAGAAGCCAGATTATCCAAAGAATGAATTAAATCTCCAAACCAGCAATCAAAGACAATTTTACTTTAGTGGCAAAAATCCCAATTTCTTGTTTTATATGCTATTTAATATTAAAATTTCCCTCAAAATCTTAAACTAAACTATCAGACTTTAGTCAGAAGGATAAACTTGGTCCATACCAAGTTGGTTCTTTTTAAATAAACCCTTTAAGCATTTTTCCCATCTCATCTTTTATAATGTTGTTGTTAAGTACTGTCAGTTGGTTCAAACTGACTTTGTAGTCCATGCATTATCTTGCAGGGCCACGCCAGGACTCCATCTTTTATAATATGGTGGTGGTGGTTATGTGCCATGGTTCTGACTCATAGCGACCCTGTAATCATGTCTCTGAGGCTGTAACTCTTTATGGGAGCAGAAAACCAAATTTCATTTTTCAGGATTCTTTAAAGCATCTATACCTAATTGTGAGGGGTGCTACAAGAGTGTCCCTGGGCCTGTATGAATTAGACTGGGGCCAGGAAACTATGATTTTCTGTTTTGCCTTCTCTGAACTTTGGCTCACATTCAAAGACAAGAGTCAGTCCTCCAAATACATTTGCATCTATTTAAACTGGCCCATGGACTCTGTGTGTGGCACTGCAGGATAATGCACTGGACTACAAGGTCAGTTCGATCTGCAAGGTTGGAAGTTCAAAACCACCAGTCGCTCTTTAGAAACCTTATACAGAGCTGCTATGAGTTGGAACTGACTTGACGGCATTTAGTAACAATAAACAAACTGGCTCAGGTTCTTTGAAAGACTCAAGCAAAAAGCCAAAATCATTGCCAAGGAGTTTATTTGGCCTCATAGCGACCCTGTGTAGGGTTTCTGAGGCTGTAAATCTTTAAGGGAGCAAAAAGCCTCCTCTTTCTTCTTTGGAGCAGCTGGTGTGTTTGAAATGCAGACCTTGTGGTTACTTATCCAGAGCTCATCCTACCTTCCACCTTTTGAAAGACCAGATAATCAATTTCTTTCCACTTTTCTATTCCTCAGCATGTAGTTTTTGTGTGTATGTGTGTGTGTGTGACCAAAAAAAAAGGAAAAAAAAAAATCACTTCTTTTCCTTTAATGAAATGCATTCTGTAATATACAGCTGAAAAGGCTTGGAAATATTTTGATTGCATTAGTTTTACAAACACAAAAAACTGTCCAAATGAATCCATTGAATTTATTCTTTATAATATCAAAATAATTTAATTCATAAACATACATATGTCATAAAATCAAAAGAGTTCCTTGAAAGAATATTACCTAATTTAATTCCATCTGGAGGTGAAAATTTTATTTGCATAAATGTTTTTGCTTTCGATGACCTTATTATACTAATCAAAATAAATAATTTTTGTAAAGTGCACTAATTAAGAGTCTGTGGGTAAATGCGGTTATTAAGAAGAGTCACAAGAAGCAGTTTGTTTGCAGCTGAGGCTTGGAGAAACCTCACGGGGGGATAAAAAGGAAATCCAGATCTAATGCTTTCATAATTAAAGTGGAAGTCCTCAAGACAGAATCTCATTCACTTTACCAAGTGACCTATAGCTGATTGCATCCAAGCAGACGCCATCTTGGATGTGAGTCTCTGAAGTCAGCTTAAATAAGAGGTTTTATACGATCAGTCACTGTATTTTCCCTTAAGGCCTTTTTTTCTATTTTATGATGATTAACAGCAGCCTAACATTCTCAAAACAGCACAACACAAAACATGACAGCACGCATATACAAGTAGCTACATAATTTCAAGCTATTTCAGTTAGGTTGTTGTTGTTAAGTACCTTTGACTTGGTTCAGACTCATAGCAACCCTGTATAGAGTTTCTGGTGCTGTAATTTTTTATGGGAGTAAATAGCCTCATCTTTTCCCCTCAGGTTAGAACCAAATTACTGAAAATTTCCTTTATATTAAGGCCAAGATCATTTGCCTCAAAAACAATCATTGATTATCTAAAGAAATATTGATGATTGTGTGCCAACATCTCTTACCCTGAGTTATTTAGAGGTGGCATTCCCCTCTTACCAAGCAACAACATGTTACAAAACAGGCTGAGGATTGCTGTCTTTTCCCCTTGTGAAATTCCTGCTAGACTGGTGATTTCACCCAAAACATGTACACAGAGAGTCAGATGGCAATGCTTAGCAACAATGAAGTGGCTCATTCAGTTTCTCAGAATTTTGGTCAAGAGGTTTCCTAAGTATCCTTCACCAATATGTGCATGAGCTCATAGTTACTCAGGGCTCCTTGAAAATAGAATCACTTCTATCAAATACCAAAACAGATGACCATTTTCCAAATTTTCTCAGGGTTACAAAAATCTAGACAAAGTCTGCAAAGAGCAGACCACACGTTTGCAAAAAGGGCAAACAGAAACAAATTCTCCTTAACCACATATCACAGCAGTAAACAAATCTTTCAGGGGAAAGAAAAGACAAATGGAAACTCATTTTCTGAAAGTGATCATTGAAATTCCAAATTAATTCTAGGACATTCTGTTTGAAGCATACACCCCAAATTAGAAATCTGCCGGCTGGGGGGAAGAATGGGGCGGGGGCAGGTTCATTTATCAAGAAATTTAAGAATTAGATAGAAACTTTGGTTTATCAGTACAGAGTAAAATTCCCAGCAGGGAGTCTAATCTATTGCACAGAGAATTTCAAAATGGTCACAATCACTTTTTCCAAATTGTGCTTCCTAAGTTCCTTGTCTGTTTTCTGAACTGACTCATTTTGATGTGGGAGTCTTTACCTTCTCTCATTGCTGCTGATTACCCTGTCAGCTTTAAAGCACCCAGTGCAGTAATTGAGGGTCTTGGTGGCATAACGGGTTACTTATTGAAATGCTAACAGAAAGGTCAACAAATGGAATCCACCAGCCACAAAAGGAGACTTGCAGCTCTGATGAAAATGTATGTCCCCTAAAACCCTATGTTGGATTGCTAAGAGTAAGAATTGACTCGTTGGCAGTGGGTGGGGTTTAAGTACGGTAATTTACACATAAAGAATCTGTTGCAACTTTCACCAGCAGAGACAAATGCAACAGAATCCTTGCAAGAGACAACTAAAACCCTCACCACTCCAGTAAAGAGTTTTCAAGAGGTAAAACAAACTCTTGAAAGAGACACAAAAATCAAACCAAACCCACTCGGTTGAGTGGATTTCAGCTCATAGCAGCCCTATATAGGATTTCTGAAAGAAAATTTTAAAGGAGCAGACAGCCTCATCTTTCTTCTGTAGCAGAGCTGGTGGGTTTGAATTGCTGTCATTGATGTTAACAGTCCAATGTTTACCCCACCTTACCACCAAGGCACTTGTAAGAGAGAAAGGGGGTGGGGAGGGAAAATAATAAAGAATTCCATATGTGCAATTTCTTTGCAAGTTTATACATCTGACACCCTAGACTAAGCACTGAACTGCTAACTGCAAGGTTAGCATTTCAAATGCACTAGCTTCTCCTCCCAAACCCTATTCTGAGTTGCATCTCAATGTAAAGAAAACAAAAATCCTCACCACTGGACCAATAAACAACATTCTTATCAATGGAGAAAAGACTGAAGTTGTCAAGGACTTCATTCTTCTTGGATCAACTATCAACACTCACGAAAGCAGCAATTAAGAAATCAAATGACATATTGCAGTAGGCAAATCTGCTGCACAAGACCTTTTTAAAGTGTTGAAGAGCAAAGATGTCAGCTTGAGGACTATGGTGCGCCTGACCCAAGCATGGTATTTTCAATACCATAATATGCATGTGTAAGTTGAATAAGAAAGACCGTAGAAGAATTGATGCATTTGAGCGATAGTGTTGGAGGAGAATATTAAAAGTGCCATGGACTGCCAAAAGAACCAACAGATCTGTGTTGGAAGAAGTGCAGCCAGAGTGCTCCTTGGAGGCCAGGATGGCCAAACTTCGTCTCTCATACTTCAGATACATTTTCAGGAGGGACCAGTTGCTGGAGAATGATACCATGTTTGGTAAGGTGGCGGGTCAGAGAAAAAAAGGAAGACCTCAGTAACATGGATTGGCAAAGTGACAGCATCAATAGGCTCAAGAGTGGCAACAATTGTGAGGTTGGCCCAGGACCGGGCAGTGTTTCGTTCTGTTATACATAGGGTCGCTATGAGTCAGTACCAACTCGATGGCACCTAACAACAACAACAACAAATGAGTCAGATCCTACTCCACAGCACTTAAAAACAATATATGTAACCAAACACCTCTGTTGTTGTTAAGGGCCGTAGTCAGTTTTAACTCATAGCAACCCTATATAGGATTTTCCTAGGAGTGGCTGGTAGGTTTGAACTGTCGACCTTGCAGTTCGAACTGACCATGCAGCCCAGTGTGTTATCCTGCAACACCACAACACTTCTATTGACGCTAAAATGTAACCTTGACACATATGCAAGAGCCTTTTCTAAGAATCTGATTTTACTTTCTTACAAGTTAATTGCTATTTTCACCAGGTCCTTTAAAAGACCATAAAAGGCTTGGAGATAACTTTTGCCAGAAAACTGACAGAATACTTTAACAGTTCTCAGACAAACAAAACAAAACAAAACAGAAACAGACAAAACACACACACAAACAGGGAGACAATAAGATTCTAGGAAAGTTCTAAAACATGGGCTCAAAAGTCCAGGAGTGCTTATGTCCTGGTTTCCTGGGGTCTGTGGAATATGGTGGGATAAAACACCCCTTGTTTAGAGCCAGCTCCAGTCTTCAATTCATGGATAGTTCACTAATGTGGCGCTGTGGGCTAATGTGCTAGACTGCAAAGTCAGTTTGAATCACAAGGTCAGCGTTCAAGGTCACTAGTTGCTCCCTGGAAACCCTATACGGGGTCGCTATGAGTTGGTCGATAGCACTTAACAACAACAACAACAACAAAGACAGTTTTGGATTCTGCCGACTACACCAAAATACTGTAGAGAAATAAAAGGATACCAGATTCAAATGGAGCGACCCCTTTATCATGTCTTAAATGTTTCTGTTAAGTGCCTTCAAGTTGGTTCTGATTCATAGCAACCCTGGATAGGTGAATTTGAACCCCAAGCCTTTTGGGTCAAACTGACCTTGCAGTCCAGTGCATTATCCCACAGCGCCACACCAGAACTCCATGTCTTAAACAGGGCAAAGAAAAAACAAAGACCAGTTATCTGGATGAAGGAGACCATCAGCATGGTCCACGGCCACATGGCTAATTTTAGAATGTGAAAAACAAAGGAAATCATCATGAAATCATGATTGGCAGCAAATCACTGTAGCATCCAAGGCTACAGAAGCAGGAACAGAAGCATGATAGGGATATGTAGATGATTGAAGATTAGAAAAGTTTACGGGATTGGTTCAGTTCAACCCCTACCCACAACCAGCTGGCTACTTGCTAAATCACTGCTCTGCCCCTAGCCTGCCTCTCTCTGGGCTGGTTAGGAGGTTTGTCATTTACTTTCAAACCCACTCTGCTTGAGGGCAAAGCTTTTTACATTGCAAGTTAGTGGTCAGAAAACTCAATGGAAACTGAATTTATGTCAGGACTGAAAATGGAGTTAAAGTTTTCACTGTAAATCAGAGTCTGCAGCAAACCAAGTGCTTAGAATTGAAGCTCTAGCACAGGATGACCAATACTGGTTTATTTTACTTTAGGAAAGCTATACAATAAACACTATCTACATAATTTCCTCATCTTCACGTTAGTTTTACGGATGCAAGCTAAAAGATCTTAATGTATAATTCTATACTCTTCCCTCTTTGTCCCACATTTGAGCCTGTTTTATAGAATGAAATTACTGGATGTGAATTTAAAACCTCCAGATGGCAGCAGAGAACAGAGAAAACTCATTTCTATTTCCAGTGGCTCTTTGTGTTGTTTACAAGCGACAGACAGCCTGTAGCAGACCACTCTGATGGCTACTAAGTCACCCTGGGAGATACCCTGAAGGAAGGGAGGTGCCATGCTCTTTGCAATGCCCCACTGCTGTAACACAAATGAGATTGTGGAATTCTTTGATGTAAGGTTCAGCCAACAGTATCCCTGCGGGGCCCATAGAGGGTGGAGAGGGTGTGTTCTCTTCACTGACACAAATATGAAAGAAATGCTCAGAGATGTGTTAACCACAGCACTTACTTGTTAAATCTCTTGTTGCCATGTAGTTAAATATGCAAACTAAAACAAATAAAGGATCGGTATAACCATGTTCACTACTGTTACTAAGTACTGTAGAGTTAGTTCTAACTCATAGTGATCCTGCATAAGGTTTCCAAGGCTGTACAGCTTTTCCAGAGCAAAAAGCCTCATCTTTCTTCTTTGGAACAGCAGGTGTGGTTAGCAATCCAGTGCTTATCTGACAGAACCACCACACTCTCCATATATAACCTTGTATGTTCTCGTTTAGGAGACCTAATGTGGCACTGAAGGATAGGCACTTGACCAAAAGGTTGGTTTGAACCACAAAGTCAGTGGTTCAAACTCACTAGTCACTCCTCAGAAACCCTATACAGTGTTGCTATGAGCTAGAACCAACATGACAGCCCTTAACGGCAACAACATTCTCTTTTAAGACAGCAAGCTCTGCTGTGTTCTCTCATAAAGTCACAGAAAAAGACCTTATTAAAGGCTGAAGAAAGCAGTAAAAACCATTTGCTCAAGTCTGGGAGATGAGACACCAAAAAGAAAGCACATTGAACCACATCTCTATGTAATCACAAAGACCGCTGGTGGGAGAGAGTGGTGGCGGCGGCGGTGGTGTGCCGAGGAGTTGGTCTGACTCATAGTGACCCTGCGGAATGGCTGGAAGTTTTGAACTGCTGACCTTGAGGTGAGCAGCCCAACTTGTAATCACTGGCTTGGGGTTCAACACCACTGGTGGGAGAAAAGACCTTGTGAGCTGCTCCCATAAAGATTCCCGCCTAGGGAACTCTATGGGCCAGTTCTGCTCTCACACGAGGTCACAATGAACCAGAATTAATTCCATGGCATTCAACAAAAACAACATACACTCAGAACCCTACACACAGTTTGCATCCTAAACGAATGGACTAAAGAGCATGGCCCAATTCACAGGGAAATCAGTAGGATGAAATTTTAATTAAAAAAATAATAATCACCACCCCTCTACCTTCCCTGAGAGTAGCTTATCTTTCAGACACATGTTCTATGGAAAGAAATCAGAAAGGCATTCCCCTCTCCCCACCACCACACACATCATCACCAAGAAAGATGCTACTTTTGGGGAAATCGTGATCAAATACCACCACTTCACCAGCAACATCAACACCTTTAATCCTGCTATTTGTACTTTAACTCTGTGATTCAGAAACTCTCCCTGCTGCCAGAGCTCTGGCTTGCCTCATGTCTCTTGGTCTCATGTAGTAGTTGTTGTTAAGTGCCATGGAGTCAATTCTGACCCAAAGTGACCCGGTATAGGGTTCCCAAGGAGCAGCTGCTGAGCTTGAACCAGTTGAAACGACTTTGCAGCCTGAAGCATTAACCCACAGTGCCACACCAGGACTCCATCTCTAGGTCTCATTGTTGCTGTTGTGAAGTACCATCGAGTCGATTCCGACCCATAGCAACCCTGTATAGGGTTTCTGAGGAGCAACTGGTGAGCTTGAACTGCTGACCTTGCAGTTCAAATGACTTTGCAGCCTGGCACAGTAACCCACAGTGCCACACTCGGTCTCATATTTCAGTTCAAATGCCCTCTCATTAGAAAGACCTTTTCTGACCATCCTACTGAAAATGATTTCCGGTCACGCTTTAGCTCCTTTCCTTGCTTACTTCCACCTGGCACTTATCACAGTAAAAGATCTTCCAATCTTATATTTATTAATGGTCAGGCATCCTCTCCCTGGAGTCTGTGGTCAAAACCAGCAGGAACTTCTTCAGTCTGGCTTTCTACAGAATCTCCAGGCTTTAGAAGTCTAGACGGCATATTATGGAGGACTCAGTATAGACTGAATACATGGATGAAGGATGACAGGGAGGCTGGCCCTTCCTCTATTCTCTGTGTTATTTGTTGCTGTTGTTAGGTGCCATCGAGTTGGCACCAACTCATAGCGACCTTATGCACAGCAGAAAGAAACACTGCCCTATCCTGGGCCAAACTCACTATTGTTGCCACGCTTCAGTCCATCCATGCTGCCCCTTGGCCAGTCTATCTCACTGGCGGTCTTCCTCTTTTTCTCTGACCCTCCACCTTACCAAACATGATGTCCTTCACCAGTAACTGGTCCCTACTGACAATATGACCACAGTATGAGAGATAAAGTTTGGCCATCCTGGCCTCCAAGGAGCACTCTGGCTGCACATCTTCCAACACAGATCTGTTGGTTCTTTTGGAAGGCCATGGCACTTTCAGTATTCTCCTCCAACACCATAACTCAAATGCATGTCTTTCTATGGTCTTCCTTATTCACTGTCCAGCTTTTGCATGCATATGAGGTTATTGAAAATACCATGGCCTGGGTCAGGCTCACCTTAGTCCTCAAGCTGACATCTTTGCTCTTCAATACTTATGCAGCAGATTTGCCTAATGCAATATGTCGTTTGATTTCTTGACTGCTGCTTTCATGAGTGTTGATAGTTGATCCAAGAAGAATGAAGTCCTTGGCAACTTCAATCTTTTCTCCATTGATAAGAATGTTGTTTATTGGTCCAATGGTGAGGAATTTTGGTTTCTTTACACTGAGATGCAATCCATACTGAACGCTGTGGTCTTTGATCTTCATCAGTAAGTATTTTAAGTCCTATTCTTAAAATACTTATGAAGTAAGGAACTATCTTGGTGGGCTTAAGCACATTCTGTTTTCCTTTTAGGACCATAAGGCTATCTCAGCTAATTTTTAAACTAACCTTCTCATTTGCAGGGTCTTCATTTATCAAGACCTATTGACTAAACGGACTCTGTTTGGTTTAAGTCAGTAGATCCATGCTATCACTAACTGCAAGTGATATCAGTAGTTGGAGTCTAGTCACTGTGAGGGAGGAAGATGAGGCTTCCTGCTCCCATAAAGATTTACAGCCTCAGAAACCCTATATAGAGTGGCTTTGTGTCATAGGAATTCTGGTGTGGTGTTATAGGATCAGCACTGGGCTGCTTACCACAAGGTTGGTGGTTCAGACTCACCAGCCACTCCTTGTAAGCCCTGTACAGGGTAGCTATGGTAACTGTCTCCACAGCACTTAACAACAACATAAGTCAGAAACAATTGGATGGTACACTACCACAAAGAAACTGTCATTAGTCTTGGTGGGCTGCTAACTGCTATGTTGGTGATTCAAACCCACCAGCTTCTCCTTGGGATAAATATGAGCCTGTCTTATTTCTGGGAAGATCTACACTCTCAGATCCTATGTCACAGTTCTACCCTGGCCTACAGGAACACTGTGAGTTACACTCGGCTTGAGGGCAGTGGTTAGTGATCAGAGACTATCTTCTTTCTTATGATAAAACAGTAGAAAATGGTTAGGTGTTTTTCTTTTTGTAAACATATATCTGACATGACATTTGCCCATTCAATGGTTTCCATCTTTGTAATTTAATGATACTGATTTCATTAATCATGGCGCATATTTTTGTGTAAAGTAAGAAAGAAATTTTCCTGAACCTCTGAAATTGAATTAAATCCAATTTTCTGCCCCATTCAGTAGAATCAAAACTGGAGTTAACAATGCCTGTTCTTTGGTGGTAGTGGTGGCATAGTGTCATGAAGTCGGTTCCGACTGATAGTGACCTTAGTTTCCGAGGTTGTAAATCTTTTTGGGAGCAGAAAGCCTCATCTTTTTCCAGATGAACTACTGGCAGTTTTGAACAGCTGACCTTGAGATTAGCAGCCCAACTCATAACCACTACGCTACCAGAGCTCCTAACTGCACCACTTGTTGTTGTTATTAAGTGCTGTGGAGTCAGTTCTGGCCCATAGTGACCCTGTATAGGGTTTCAGAGTAGCTGCTGGTGAGCGTGAACTGCTGAGCTTACAGTTTAAACCGACTTTGCAGTCTAGCACATTAACCCACAACACCACACCATTTTTAACAATCATAATTAACAATCATGGGTAGTTGGAGAGATGTTTTCTATCTGGTTAAGGATGTATTCAGCATTAGAGTTTTCCCCTTATGGCTTGACCTTACATCTTCTGACCCCAATGAATGTAAAGATCGGTGGTTCTAGCCCATCAGATGCTTTGTGGGAGAAAAATGAGGTTTTTTGCTCCTGCAAACATTTACAGCCTCGGAAACTGTATACAGAGTTGCTATGAGTCAAAGCCGACTAGAAAGTAATCAACAACAACAACTGGATGTGTTGTGTTCAGTACAATCTGGACACAGTTTTCCTTTTCCCCCACACCATCCTGCCTGGTCATGATGCCTTTTCTGCCTCTTGATGAATTCTAAGCCAGGCCTCCCAGTGTTTCAGTCACTTTCATTATTACTAAGTGCTGCTGAGTTGATTCTGACTCATAGCAATCCTGTACAGGGTTTCAAGGAACAGTTGGTAGATTTGAACCACCAACCTTGTGGTTCACAGTCCAGTGCCGATCCTACAGTGCCACACCAGGACTCCACTTTCAATCATAGAGCAGTGTCATTTCAGGATACTGAAACAGTTGATTGTAAATTATCTTATATTTTGTTAAATGTAACAATGACATTGAGATTATGTCAAAAAAAGAAACCTATCACCCATTTTGGTGCAATGATAGGAGACTTTTCTTTGAAAATATTGTAGGTAAAAAAAAAAGAAAAGAAAGAAAGAAGTAAAACAAAAGACTATTAAAATGTTGATAATTGTTGAAGTTGGGTGATGGGTATTTGGGGATTCATTTCACTCTTCTCTGTACTTTTGCATTTCCCCTTCTTCAAAACAATCACCAGTAATGAGCAATATACCTTGTTGCACGTTTGATCAATTTCAGATTGAAGCAGTTGGTAGACTTCTTCTATTTCATCGTCACTGGCTTTAGTTGTTCGTACACAAATTTGAATAATAGCGGTATTAACTGGGCATCCCTGTAGGCACATGGATATTATTCTATCACAGACAACATTGTACCTCATGACTAATCTGGATATGTTCTTTTTGACAATGAATGCAACATTATTCCTCTTCAATTTGTCACTTCTGGCATAGTAAACCATGTGGTCATCAGATTCAAAGTGGCCAAACCAGTCCACTTCAGCTCACTAATTCCTAAGATATTGATGTTTATGTGTTCCATTTTAATTTTGACAACTTCCAATGTTCCCAGATTCATATTTCATACATTCCATGTTTTGATTATTACTGGATATTTACAGCAGTTTCTCTTCATTTTGAGTTTTGCCCCATCAGCAAATGAATGTCCCGTATACTTTACTCCCATGGGCTTTACTCCATTTGCATCATTACGGTCAACTCTACTTTGAGGAGGTATGTCTTCCCCAGTCGCACGAGAGCCAAAATATATATCCCACCTAAATTTAAAGATCATCTGAAGAATAGATTTGATGAATTAAACACTAAAGACTGAAGACCAGAAGAGTTGTGGGATGACATCAAGAATATCATACATGAAGAAAGCAAAAAGTCATTGAGAAGAGAAGACAGAAGGAATGTCAGAAGAGACACTGAAACTTGCTCTCCAGAATAGAGATCCTAAAGCAACTGGAAGAAATAAGGAGGTCCAAGAGCTGAGCAAAAAATTGACAAGATCAGCTCAAGAAGATATAGCCAAATATTACAATAAAATTTGCAAAGATCTGAAATCAGAAAACAAAAAGGAAGAACACGCTCAGCATTTCTCAAGCTGGGAGAACTGAAGAAAAAATTCAAGCCTCGACTTTCGTTATTGAAAAATATTCTGGGCAAATTATTGAGTGATGCAGAAAGCATCAAGAGGAGATGGAAGGAATACATAGTCACTGTACCAACCGTTTAACTTTTTCAAGAAGTAGCATATGATCAAGAGCCAATGATCCTGAAGGAGGAAGTCCAAGGTGCATTGAAAGAATTGGCAAAGAACAAGGCACCAGGAATTGATGGAATAAAAATTGAAATCTTTCAAGAAAGTGAGGCAGCATAAGAGGCACTCACTTATCTCTGCCAAGAAATTTGGAAGACAACTATTTCGCCGACTGATTGGAAGAGATCTGTAATTGTACCCATTCCAAAGAGAGGTTACCCAACAGAATGCGGAAATCATCGACAATCTCTTTGATATGCCATGCGACTAAAGTTTTACTAAAGGAAATACAGAAATGGCTGCAAGCATACATTGACAGAGAACTTCCAGAGGTTCAAGCCAGATTCAGAAGAGGCCGTGGAACGAGGGATATCATTGCTGATGTGCGATGGATCTTGGCTGAAAGCAGAGAATATCAGAAAGATATTTACCTGTGCTTTATTGACTACGCAAAGGCTTTCGATTGTGTGGATCATGACAAGCTATGGACAAAATTGCAAAGTGTAAGTATTCCAGAACACTTAATTGTGCTCATGAGGAATCTATACAAGGACCAAGAGGCAGTTTTTCAAACAGAACATGGGAACACTGAATGGTTTAAAATTAAAAAAGGTGTGCGATAAGGTTGTGTTCTTTCACCATACTTATTCAACCTGTATGCTAAACAAATAATCCTAGAAACTGGGTTATATGATGAAAAATGTGGCATCAGGATTGAAGGAAGGCTCATTAACAATCTGCGATATGCAGATGATACAACCTTGCTTGCTGAAAGTGAAGAGGACTTAAAACATTTACTGATGAAGATCAACGAGCACTGTCTTTGGTATGGATTGCATCTCAATGTAAAGAAAAAATTCCTCACCACTGGACCAATAAACAATTTTCTTATGAACGGAAAATGGATTGAAGTTGTCAGAGATTTCATTCTTCTTAGATGAACTTTCAACACTCATGGAAGCAGCAGTCAAGAAATCAGTTGATGTATTGCAATAGCCAAATCTGCTGCACAATACCTTTTTAAAGTGTTGAAGAGCAAAGATGTCAACTTGAGGACTGAGGTGCGCCTGACTCAAGCCATGGTATTTTCAATAACCTCATATGCATGCAAAAGCTGGACAGTGAATAAGGAAGACTGTAGAAGAATTGATGCTTTTCAGTTACGGTGTTGGAGGAGAATATTGAAAGTGCCATGGGTTGCCAAAAGAACTAATAGACCCATTTTGGAAGAAGTATAGCCAGAATGCTCCTTGGAGGCCAAGATGGCCAAAGTTCGTCTCTCATACTTCAGACATGTTGTCAGGAGGGACAAGTCGCTGGAGAAGGATATCATGCTTGGTAAGGTGGAAGGTCAGAGAAAAAGAGGAAGACCCCCAGTGAGATGGATTGGCCAAGTGGCAGCATCAATGGACTCAAGCATTGCGACAGTCGTGAGGTTGGGCCAGAATCATGCAGTGTTTCGTTCTGCTGTGCATAAGGTCGCTATGAGTCGGTGGCACCTAACAACAACAACAATGACACAGAATATAATGACACAGAAAAGTAAAAGATAGAAAGACATTTGACAAATACTAACCAAAAAAAAAAAAAAAAAAAGTTGAGCTAGCTATACTAACATCAAACAAAATGAGTTTCAAGAGGAACATAGTAATAAGTCTGTTTATGTTGTTGCTTTCTAAGTACCATCATGTCAGTTTCAACTCATAGCGACCCTATATAGGGTTTCTGAAGAGCGACTGGTGAATATAGAAAATCACTAAATAACAATAAAAATTTCACTCCACCAGGGAGAAATAATAATTCCAAGTGTAACCACTAAAATCACATCAACTATATAAAGTAAAAATGGTACTAATTGCAAGGAAAATGTGCAGTATATTAGTAAATTTTAATACCCATCTCAATCTTAGCAACTGTAGGCAGAGCTCACACAAACACAAACTTCCCACACAAATTTGAAATTTTTATATTATAGGTAACAAGTTAGATCCATTTAATGGACTTAGTACCTGGCATTTAGAGAATACAGTTTATTTTCTCAATTACACATGGATCAGTTATAAAATTTGAATTAGTCCTAAGTCATAAAGCAAACTTCAACAAATTTAAAATAATTATCATACAGACCACACTGTCTCAAACTGTGCATTAAGCTAAGAAGCAAGAACATAATGATAATAAAAATTGTACCCTTAGCTTAGAAATTTATAAACTCATGAATTGAACACAAAAAATAGAAAGGCTTAAACATATTAGAATAGATGCTAATAGAAACTCTTTTTGTTTTAAGTGCTGTGAAGTTGGTTCTGACCATAGCGACCTCGTATAGGGTTTCTGAGGAGTGGCTGGTGAGTTTGAACTTCCTACCTTATGGTTCAAACTGACCTTTCAACCCAGTGTATTATCCTGTAGCACCACACCAAGACTCCATAAAGAAACTACACATTTTAATATATTTGTCTTTCTTTTAGATAAACCCTTGAGATTATGAAGGATTAAAAAAATGAATTTGGGTAATTTGGGACATCTTGTAAGAACATTTCTGTGAAGTCTTCCAGGTGAGTAACTTTTACCATAGGTTTACACCTATTGCAGCATTATTGTATTTCAGCATAGCCTCTCTAGTTTTAACATCTCTAACTTCACATTCTCTAGACATCTACACAGACTCTAGACACACAGGTGGTTGCCATATGCCATCTCATTGAAAAAGTAAAGATTTCTAAGTCCACAGTCTAAAAAAACAAAGGGAGTGAATAAGTGCTTCAGTGGATCTTGTTTTCTCCTGACTTACTTCCCTGGATGTGATTTCAATAATAGTCACCCTATACCTTCCTGGTAAGAAGAGAAAGGCCTTCGTCTGCTAATCTGCCCCTTTCTGCTATGCATTTGGCTTTAAATTGTAACCTGAGACTGAAATTGCTGAGGCCCTTGACCTCTCCTTATTTTTTGACCCCTAGAATGATCTCAGCAGGATAGTTCCTCATATTTCCTTTCATGTTTCAGATCAAGACCTAGACCAAGAAAATAATACTGATTCCTGAGGCTATGCAGCTCAGCGTTCAGACAGTTGACCCTGGACACAGAGAATTGAGACCAAGACTATTTTCTTCTAACTGCTCCCGCGCTCTCTGTAACTTAGTTCCTGCATGGTAGCTACAGCATGTTGGAACTAGCCAATGTTAGAGTATGTAAGAAGTCAGGCTAAACAGAGTTTATGTCACTTTACAGGACATTGTTGTTGTTGTTAAGTACCGTCAAATTGGGGCTGATTCATAACAACCTTTGTAAGGGTTTCTGAGATTGTAAATCTTTGTGGGAGCAGAAAGCTTCATCTTTCTCCCGTGGAGCAACTGGTGGGCTCGAACTGCCAACCTCGTGGTTCATAGTCCCATGTTATCCTATAGAGCCACCACATTCCCTTACAGGACATTGTTGCTGTTGTGAAGTGCCGTTAAGTCTGTTCCAACCCATAGCGACCCTGTATAGGGTTTCTGAGGAGCAGCTGGTGAACTTGAACTGGCAACCTTGCAGTTCAAATGGCTTTGCAGTCTGGCGCATTAACCCACAGCGCCACACCACAGTACATACTATAACATAATATAGGGATGATGAATTCTCTAATTACTATCTCCGCCTCTAGGCTGAGCCTTTTAATTTGAGAATGCAGAGTTTATTGATTTGTCTTAATATTAGAAAGCAAAAATAGAAAAATTTACTCAAATATTTAAAAACACCTGATGCCAGTTTTCACAGACATTTATTAAAATAGATGTCCTATTTTAGGCAAATGAAACAGAGGAGTTAAAGACACTTGAGTCATGGAATAACTTACCAACATTTTCATTCTTTTTTTCACTCATTCAGAAATGACACAGTGAGTACCAAATGTTTGTAATGAACTGTTGTAGGCACAAGACAATGAAATGACCATGTATGTGAAATTGTTTTTTAGAAGTTTAAGTGCTAAGGAAATGTAGCTTTGTTGTGATTAATGGTAACACCATTAATTCATTTCTATAATCCACAGTTTTAATCATTTTGTTTGCTTTAGAAAGAAAAATAAACAGAAAAGTGTATGTTGCATTTTAATGGTAGGGACTACAGTGGTGGTTATGTGCCGCTGAGTCGAGTCTCACTCATAGCAACCCTGTACAGGGTTTCTGAGGTTGTAAATCTTTATGGGAGCAGAAAGCCTCATCTTTCTCCCACAGAACTGCTGGTAGTTTTGAACTGCTGACCTTGAGGTTAGCAGCTCAACTCATAACAATTGCACCACCAAAGCCCCTGGTAAGGAATATGTGAGAGGCTAAAACAATATTATGTAATTATAATATGAAAAATTGTAAAATGCTATCGTATATCTTTTCACAAATGTTTGTGGTACTACTATCATCTTCTTATTAAATGCTTAGAATAATGTGTTTTAATATGAATATCAGTTTCCATAACAGCTAATTCAAGCATATTATTGTGACAATTTTTTCTTATATTATGATAGCATAATCTGAATCCATTATCATGGGGAATGATTTATTGAGTTTATCGACTCAATTTTTCAACCAATGCTAACACAAGGTCAAGTGGGAAAGTATTTCTACAAAAGAATAGAAAACTTTATTTAAAAAAAATATAAAAAATGTGAAGCTGCTGTTTTACAACATGTATTCCATCGAGGTGTGTGTGTACACTTCTAAAGACTGTGTTTCCATCTCTCTAACCCTTCCCCGAAGAATTTAATCTGGCCCCCTTCAGTTTAAACCAAGTCAAAATGGCAGTAAGGCATCCTTGAGGGGCTCAATTCATGTTCCTTTTTAATGTTCTTCAAGTTTGGGGAACCAAAAATATGTGAAGGGGAAGGCTTGGGCTGTAGGGTGGATGGGGAAAGGTTTCCCAAGGAAGTTCTTATAGGATAGCCCTTGCACCCTCAAAGAACAAGCAGGTGCATTGTGAGGGAAAACAATTCCTTGGGGCAACTTTCCAGGACTTTTTTTCATCAATGCAGTTTTCATTCTCTTAAAATTGCATACTAAGCCCCTATGATTGTCCTGTGTACTTTGTGATACTCTATCAAGATTACCCCTTTGAAATTAAAAACAAAACAAAACAAAACAAAAAAACAGTCTGAGATGACCTCTCTGCCTTGAATTGAATTGTCCCAGCAGATCTTGGAAGCCACTGTTTTGACTGGGCCGCTTTTTTAAAAAAGTGCCCCTAATGGAGCCCTGGTGTGGCACTGTGGGCTAATTCGTCAGGCTGCAAAGTCGTTTCAACTACAAGGTCAGTGGTTCAAGCTCACCAACTGCTTCTTGGAAAACCTATACAGGGTCGCTATGGGTTGGAATCAACTTGACAGCACTTGACAACAACAACAATGAGACTAGAGTCCTGGTGTGGTGTTGTGGGTTAATGCAACAGACTGCAAAGCTGTTTGAACTGCAAGGTTGGCGGTTCAAGCTCACCAGCTGCTCCTTGGAAACCCTATACAGGGTTGGTATCGGTCGGAATCGACTTGACGGCACTCAACAACAACAATGAGACTAAGGACTCCTGGTGTGGTGTTGTAGGATCAGCACTGGACTGTGAACTACAAAGTCAGAAGTTCAAACCTGCCAGCTACTCCTCAGAAACCTTGTACAGGGTCGCTATGAGTCGGAGCTGACTTGAGGTTACTTAACAACAACAGTGAGGCTAAGGCAAGTGTGTTACTGAGAAAACATGTTTTGTTTGGAATCTGGACTCCCAGTACTTTTGGACTTACCCTCCTAGAACTCTATAGTGTGTGCCAGAGGGTAGTGGGGGTTTAGTGATAGATTCTCACCTTCTATGTAGGAGACCTGGCTCATTCCCAAGCAGAGTCTGTCAGTGGAGGCTTGGGAGTGGCTGTGATGTAGGTTTCAGCAAGTACCAGATTGAGACAGCTAGGAAGACAGGCCTGAGATCTACATCTGAATGTCAGCCAGTGAAAACATTATGGCCCACAACTGTCCAATCCCATTGTGCATGAGGTTACTATGTTGTGATTAAGTGCCGTTGAGTCCGTTCCAGTTCTAAGGAGCAGCTGGTGGGTTTGAAATGCTGACCTTGCACCTCAAACTGACCTTACAGTCCAGTGCCTTATCCTTCAGTGCCACATCAGGACTCCGAGGTTGCCATTTACCAGGGCTAAGCCAATGGCAGGTAATAACACTATGTGTACCAGGCCATTAGTTATCACAACTTCAACTGCAAAAGCCAGACAACACAAAAACAAATTGTTCAAAGGATATTTGTTATTTCATGTGTTGGAAGTCCAGAGGAGGAGGAAGGTAGGTGTGGCACCTTAGTTGTTGAAAGATATCGCATAGACCCGCTTTCTTTCTTCTGTTCTGTCATCTTTGTTATTAGATTCATTGGAAGGTTTACAGTTTTAAATGGCTTTGGTCATTCCAGAACTTTATTTAGATGAGTTGCTTTTGTTGTTAAGTGCTGTTGAGTGAGTTCTGACTCATAGCGATCCTGTATAGGTCTTTTAAGGAGCAGCTGGTGGGCTTGAACTGCTGACCTTGTGGTTTGAAGCCCAGTGCTGATCTTATGGCTCCACACCAGGAGTCCTTAGATTAGACAGTGACAAAAAAAGAATCCCCTTTTCATGTGTCCTTCTTAAGAGTATGAAAATATTTCCCAGGAACTTCCAGTCCTACCGCTGCCCACAGTCCATTGTTCAGTACTTTGTCACATGTCCACTTCTTTCCTTCCTCCCCAACCATGTCCCCTGTGATCGGCTTAGGCACATCACAAGGATGGAGGGGTGGACAAACCAATTTCCTTCAAGTCACTTAGACTCACTGTAACCCCATGTGTGTCAGAAAAGAACTGAGCTCCTTAGCATTTCCAGTGGCGGCTTTTTCTGAAGTAAATCACCTCTGGGTGGACTCAAACCTTTACGCTTTTGATTAGCAGCTGAACACATTAGTCGTTTGTGCTTCCCAGGAACTCTGGAGGGGAAGAGTGGCTACCTGAACAAAATTACGTGTGAGAGCCAAAAGGAAGAAAGATGGGAGACCACTCCCAGGGTCTGCCACAGCCCTGCTGAAGGGTAGCTAAAGTGGATCAGATGTAAGCACAACCACCAGAGAATTACAAGCTATGGATCTATAACTGTAAAGTTCAATGAGACTATCAAAGTTAAAAACCCATTGCTGGTGAGTTGATTCTGACTGATAGTCACCCTATGAGGTATTCAACTGCCCCCATGGGGTTTGCACAGCTGCAATGTTTATAAAAATAAGACAGTCACATCTTTCTACTGCAGAGCAGCTGATGGGTTTGAAGCTCTCACCTTTCATTTAGCAACTAAACTCTTAACCACAGCACTGCCAGGGCTCCTTGGTATTAAATTTTGTTGTTGTTAAGTGCCGTCGAGTCGGTTCCAACCCATAGCGACCCTGTATAGGGCTTCCAAAGCTGTAAGTCTTTACAGGAGCAGAAAGCCTCATCTTTCTCCTGAGGAGCAGCTGGTAGTCTCGAATTGCTGACCTTAAGGTTTGCAGCCTGATTCATAACCACTATGCTTCCTAAATAAGTATCCTTAAATTAATTTTAGGACTAAGAATGCATAAAAACACACATATGAAATATTAAATAATCATAGTATAGTTTATCATTTAAGATAATGAATGATATTATTATTATCTTATAAGGTCAAAGGAGTAATTGCATTTAGGTGAATTGTTCAGAGAAAATATTTTGGAAGATGCAAAAGTTGATAAAGATTCAGCATTTAGATAATTTGGGAAGGAATAAAGCCATTATTTTTCAGTCTTTTCTTGAGGCTTATCCCAGCACCTTGAGATAAAAATGGTTGCTGACATTCGCCTTTGTTCATAGGAAACATCTAGGTCTTCTTTCACTTCAGAGAACTTTGTTTTCTCAACCTATTCCTGATCTCTTTGACTCTAGTCTGTTTGATCCCTAAATTCCTATGTTCATTTGGACTTAGACTCCCCATACCTTTTGAAACAACCTAATGGCACAGTGGTTAAGCACTTGTCTCCTAACAGAAAGGTTGGCAGTTTGAACCCACCAGTTTGGGGAAAAGATATGGCGGTTGGCTTGGAAATCTCAATGGGGCAGTGCTACTCTATCCTATAGGGTCGCTATTAGTTGGAATCAACTGGACAGCAATTGGTTTTATTTTGTTTTAAGACATTTTCTAAGGAGACCTGGGGGCAGAGCAGTTAAACATTTGACTAGTAACTGAAAGTTTGGAGGTTCAAACCCACCCAGCAACTCCTCAAGAGAAAGACCCAGAAATCGGTTTCCTTAAAAATTACAGCCAAGAAAACGCTATAGGCCAGTTCTAGTGTGTCACCTGGGGTTGACATGAGTTGGAGTTGACTCCACAGCATCTAAGAACAACAATGTGCCAACCTTAGTACTGCCACTGGCTTTCTCTTCAGCAACCACTCCGAATAGCTACTTGGATCACATGTGGTTCTAGCTCATTCTTTCTGTTTCACTCCCCACTTTTATCCCAGGCCCAGGAAACTCCATTTTCCCTGGAGTCCATGGCCGAAATTTCCATCATGCTGATCAGAGCTTGCAGGGTCAACTCAACCTCTCTTTGCTCCATCGCCACATCTGGACAATAGGTCCATAATGGGATCTGTCTCATAGGATTATCCACCATTTGTCTGTCAGTTTGTTGCACTGTGGTGGCTGGCATGTTGCTGTGATGCTAGAAGCTTTGTCACTGGTGTTTTAAATACCAGCAGAGTCATTCGTGATGAACAGGTTTCAGCTGAGCTTCCAGACTAAGAAAGACTTGGAAGAAGGGGAGGCAGACTACTTCCAAATTATCAGTCACTGAGAACGTAATGAATAGGAGAGAAACATGTTATCAGGAGAGACCAGTCTCTGAAGAAAGACATCATGTTTGGAGAAGTGATCAACAGGGAGGATCAGTGAAAAACAGGAAAGGAGACCTGCAACTAGATGTATTGGCACAGTGGCAGCAACAATGGGCGGAAGCGTAGCAGCAATTGTGAAGAAGCGCAGGTCTGGGCAGTTGTACATAGGGTCACTATGGATTGTAACCAACATGACAGCATCTACCAACAACATAGGATTATTGTGTGAAGTATGGTGCCAAATCTGTATGAAACTCTTAAAACATTGTCAGGAACATAAACATTCAATATACTTTGTTGTTCTTGAGTGTCACCTGGTTGGTTCCACTGACAGTGACTCTGTGTATGAGTGGACTATATACAGGGTCATATTCCTGTATGAAAGAAGCTCTGGTAGCATAGTGGTTACAAATTGGGCTGCTTATCTCACGGTCAGCAGTTTGAAACTACCAGCTGTTCCATGGGAGAAAGATGAGGCTTTCTGCTCCCGTAAATATTTGCAGCCTCGGAAACCCCATGCAGGGTCACTATGAGTTGGAACCGACTCCACAATACTTAACAACAACATTCCTGCATGAATATGTTTCCATATCTATAGGGTCTCCAAGAAGCGACAGTTGGTTTGAACTTCCAACCTCATGGTTAATAGTCCAGTGCTTACCTTACAGTGCCACACCAAGATTGTCATTAATATTCTTCTTATTATTGTTATTTTTACTTTCCTGGCGTGACGTTACAGGTTAATGCGCTGTACTGCAAGGTCGGTTTGAACTGAAAGGTTGATGGTTCAAGCTCACCAACTGCTCCTCAGAAACTCTATATAGAGTTGCTATGAGTTGAAACTGACTCCACAACACACAACAACAATATTAGTCTAAGGGAAGAGTCCTGGTGTGGTGCTGTCATTAATATTCTTTTTATTACTGTTGTTTTCACTTTACTATCAGGAGTCTAGGAGTTCTGGTGTGGTGATGTGGGTTAATGCGCTGGACTACAAAGTCAGTTTAAACTGCAAGTTTGGCAGTTCAAGCTCACCAGCTACTCCTCAGAAACCCTGTACAGGGTTGCTATGAGTTAGAACCAACTTGACTACACTTATCACTACCAACAAATCAATAGTCTTGGTGTGGTACTGTAGGATAAGTCATTGGACTATAAGTTCAGTTTGAACCACAGGGTTGGTGCTTGAAGCTCACCAGCTGCTCCTTGGAAATGCCATACAGGATCACTAGGAGTCAGAACCAATGCTACAGTAATTAACAACAACATCAGTCTAAAGAAGAGTCCTGCTGTGCACTGTAGGACAAGCACTGGACTACAAGGTTGATTTGAACTGTCACTAGTTAGAAACTTCATACAGTGTGGCTATTAATTGGAACCAACAGCACTTAACAACAGCATCAGTCTACGGTCACCACTTGTCTGCCAGTCTGTCATACTGTAGTGAATCATGTGTTGTTGTGATATTGGAATATTTAAATAGCAGCAATGTCATCCATGGTAGACAGGTTTCAGTGAAGCTTCCAGACTAAGACAGACTCAGAACAAAAAGAAGTGGGCCATTTTTGAAAGGTTAGTCAATGAAAATCTTAAGAGTAGCAGTGGAACATTGTCTGATATAGTTCTGGAAGATGCGATCCTCAGGTTGGAAGGCACTCAAAATAATACAACTAGGGAAGAGTGCTACTTCTTCGAAGTAGAATTGACCTTAATGATGGAGAATAGGTTGAAGTTCCTTCATTTGTTCATGGAGCAAACTCAAAATGAGAAGATATAGCTGCAAGCATCCATTAATAATCAGAATGTGGAATGCACACAGTACAAATCTAGGAAATTAGAAGTCTTCAAAAATGAAATGGAACCCATAAAGATCAATATCCTAGGCATTAATGTTCTGAAATGGATATTGGCCATTTTGAATCACATAATTATATGATTTGCTATGCTGGATTGACAAATTGAAGAGGGATGGCATTGCAATTATTATCAAAAAGAGCATTTCCAAATCTATCTTGAAGTACAATCCTGTCTGTGACAGGATACTATCCATATGCTTACAAGACCAATAAACCACTATTATTTAAGGTTATACACTAAAGTCAATTATAATGAAGTTGTAGAATTCTACAATCTGCTTCAGTCTGAAATTGATCAAACATACTATGAAGCTTCGTTGATAATTACTGTTGATTGGAATAGGAATAATTAGTAGTTGGAAAACATGGTGTGGTGATAGGAGCCAAATTGGAGATTGCATGATAGAATTTTGCAAGAACAATGACTTATTCATTGTAAATACATTTCAACAATATAAGCAATGACTATATACATGATCCTTGCTGTGTGGAATATACAGGGATCAAATTGACTACATCTGTGAGAAGTGATGGATAAACTCAATATCAACCAAAATAAGACTAGTTGTTGTTAAGTGCCATTGAATTGTTTCTGATTCATAGCAACTCTGTGTGGGGTTTCCAAAGAACAGTTGGTGGATTTGAACCGCCAACTTCGTGGTTAGCAGACAAGTGCTTACCCAACTGTGGCTGACTGTGAAACAGACCATCATTTACTCTTATGCAAGTTTAAGCTGAAGGTGAAGAAAATTAAAGCAGGTTCAAAATAAAAATGAGAGCCAAAATATGACCTTGAGTCTGTCCCACTTGAATTTAGAAACCATCCCAAGAACAAATTGGATGCATCCAAAGACACGTGGAGTTGTGGGATGACATTAAGAACCTCATACATGAAGAAAGCAAAAGGTCATTGAAAAGACAGGAAAGAAAGGACAAAAATGGATGTCAGAAGAGACTCTGAAACTTGCTCTTGAACATAGAGAAGCTAAAGCCATTGAAAGAAAAGATGACATAAAAGAGCTGAATAGAAAATTTCTGAGGGCAACTCAAGAAGAAAAAGTATTATAACGAAATGTGCATAGACCTAGATTCAGAAACCCAAAAGGAAAGAGCATATTCAGCATTTCTCAAGCAGAAAGGACTGAAGAAAACTTTCAAGCCTTGACTTGCAATGTTGAAGGATTCTATGACAAAACATTGGGTGATGCAGGAAACATCAAAATAAGATCGACAGAATATACAGAGTCATTGTACCAAAAAGAACTAGTCAACTTTCAACCATTTCAAGAGGTAGCATATGATCAAGAGCTGATGATATTGAAAGAAGAAGTCCAAGTCATTCTGAAGGGTTGATGAAAAACAAGGCTCTAGGAATTGTTGGAATGCTAACGGAAATGGTTCAGCAAATTGATGCAACACTGGAGTTGCTAACACTTCTATATCAAGAAATTTGGAGAACAGCTACCTGGCCAACAGATTGGAAGAGATCCATCCTCTGCCCATTCCAAAGAAAGTTGACCCAAAGGAATGCAGAAGCCATTGAACAATATCATTAATATCACATGCAGGTACACTTTTGCTGAAGATCATTTAAAAAATGGTTGCAGCAGCACATCAGTGTGGATCTTCCAGTAATTCAAGGTAGATTCAGAAGAAGATGTGGGATGAAAGGTATCATTGCTGATATCAGATAGATCTTGCCTAAAAGCAGAGAATACCAGAAACAGGCTTACTTATGCTTGATGGACTGTACAAAGGCAGTCGACTTTGTGGGTTATGACAAACTATGGATAACATTTCAAAGACTTCCAGAACACTTCATTGTGCTCATGAGGAACCTGTAGCTAGACAAAGAGGCAGTCATTAGAGCAAAGATGTCACTTTGAAGACTAAGGTGCCCTTGACACGAGCTATAGTATTTTCAATCATCTCATATTCATGTGAAAGCTGGATAGTGAATAAGGAAGACTGAAGAAGAATTGATGAATTTAAATTATGGTGTTGGTAAAGAATACTGAAAGTATCATGGACTTTTAGAAGAATGAGCAAATCTGTTATGGAATTTGTTTGTTTTAGGGTAAGTCTGGCAAGTTGGCTTCACAGGGTGAGGATGGTTGGTGAGACTTTGTCTCTTGTCCTTCGCACATAAAGTCAAGAAGGACCAGTCCCTGGAGAAGGACTTCTTGTTTGATAAAGGGAAGGATATGCAAAAAAGAGCAACACCTCCAATGAGATGGACTGACACAGTGGCAGCAGCGATAGTCTCAAACCTAACAATTGGTAAGGTGGTGCAGGATGGGGCATTGTCTCACTCTCTTGTATATAGGTGGCGGAGTTGAAGATGGCTTGGTGATACCCAACAACAGCAACAACGTCATCATTCTAAGGAGATTTGGCTTAATTGAGAAGATAATCATGAATATTTTAATCAGATAATTTATATAATAGAAATGACAATCTAGGTGTTGATTAGATCACTAATTGAGAAATGACAGAAGAAACAGAAGGTACTGAACTATTTCAAACTTATTAAATAATAAAAAAAGAGAAAGACTTAAGATTTGGTGTAGAGTTTGGTAGTGAAAATAGCTGTAAAACAAACAAACAAAAAATTTCAAAGAAAAAAATTTCCAGGATTTTAAAAACTTTTTTTTTTTTGACATAATTGGTGAGTTTAGGAAGATGTAAGCTTATCCACTTGAAAGAATTGACAGAAGCAGGCATTTAAATTTTTTTTATTGTTATCCAATTGCTCTTATTTGAAAAAAAACAATTAGCTACACATCTCATCCTTCCTTTTTTTTTCTTTGTAAAAAGGCTATTGTCAATTGATCAACTACAGTCAATCTTTTCTTTAATATTGATCAAATAAGTTCCATTTGAAGTCTGTATTCTTGGGTTATAATGGAAATTTAATTTCCAGGAAAGAAAACCAACTTTAAAAGTTTTAAAAAGTTTTATTTCATCATACAATATTGTTGTCCTTGTAACATTGCAAGTGAATTGAGTTTCAGCAAATGTAATTAAGCTTGGAAATCAAATTAAAACGTGGAAGACACTCTTTCTGCCCTAAGACTTTTCCCTCTATTCAAATCAGACAAAAAAAAAAAAGTGTAATTAATGAGAATGCCTATTAAATTACCCTTCAGCAACCACCTTTTCATAGTACTGCTTCTCTTCCAAAAGTCACATAAGAACCATAAGAGATGGCACGATCATGCAAGGAAAGGTTTTCAGAAAAGACTTTAATACAGAAAAATAAAACTCAACTTGAAACCGCTATGATGATTGGAGTGATTGGACATGATACGCTTTGGAAAAAATCGCTGACTTCACAGTCATAATCCTTTCAGTCAAACTTTGTTTTTGAAAAATTAGTTGGAATTTGGTTTTGGTGTTTGTTGTCAGGTGCCTGCCATTGAGTAGGGTCAGACTCAAAGCAACCCTATACCCAACAGAACGAACCACCGCCCGGCCCTACTTTGGCCTCACAATTGTTGTTTGAACCCAATGTTGCTGCCACTGTGTCAATCCATTCCATTGGGATCATCCTCTTTTTCACTGAACCCCCTTTACCAAGAATGATGTCCTTCTCCAGGGACTGCTCCCTCCTGATAAGATATTTGAAGTACAAGACATATGTCTCGCCATCCTGACTTTTAAGCAGCATTCTAGCTGTGCTTCTTCCAACAAAGATTTGATTATTTTCCTGGCAGTCCATGGTACTTTTAGCATTCTTCTCCAACACCATAACCTGAATGCATCAATTCTTCTATGGTCTTCCTTAGTCATTGTCCAATTTTCACATGCAAATGAGACTATTGAAAATATCCTGGCTCCTGGCTTTTATCTATACGTGTTTTTTTTTTTTTTTTTAGTGTTTTATTGTGAATTATATGATAGTTTACATGGGAGAACATTAGTTTTACATTCATTCTATCGTACATCGTATCATTGCCATGGTTACATACGTGTGCTTTTGTAACTGATTAGAGATGGCCCCTGTTGATATGTGAGGGAACTTATCAGATATAGGATTCTGAAAGACTGGGCCACTAAGGATAATATATGTGCGAATTGGGCTCCATCTTTCACAAACCAAACCAAAAGAAACCAAAATCCACTCAATATAGACTCATATAGACTTTATGTGAAGGGTTTCTGATGCTGTATATCTTTATAGGAGAAGAAAGTCCTCTTGTTCCCTCAGAGCGGCTGGTGGATTCAAACTGCTGACCTTGTGGTTAGCAGTCCAACACGTAACCCACTACACCACTTCTCATAAGCACCCAGTTAAACCGTATGAAAGGGAGTCCCTGGATGGCACCTACAATCAACTGTTAAACAAAAGGTTGACGGTTCAAGTTCACTCAAAGGTACCTTGGAAAATGACCTGGCGATCTATTTCCAAAAACACAACCACTGAAATCCCTATGGAGCACAGTTCTCCTCTGACACTCTTGCAAGATCGGCGGTTCAAGCTTACCAGTGGCTCCTCAGATACCCTATACAGGGTCACTATGAGTCAGAAATGACTTGACAGTACTTCACAACAACAACAACATCACGATGTGAAATAGAGTCCTGGTGTGGCACGGCAGGATAATGCACTGGACCACAAGGTTAGTTTGAACTGCAAGGTCAGTGGTTCAAACTCCCCAGCTGCTCCTCGGAAACCCTAGACAGGGTCACTATGAGTTGGAACAGATTGATGGCACTTAACAATAACAATGACCTAGTGAATCAGAACCTCTGTTGGAACAAGGGCAGAGTTCTGATTCAGTATCTCTAGGAAAGAAGGCAGATCCCCTCTCTGCAGAGGCTTTGCTCAGAAAGTTCTTAGCCAGGTCTTCTCCTGGATTCTCCTCCAAGCAGTCTTTCACCCCCTGGGTAAAAGTGCCCTCCTCCTGCCCATTCAGTCACCTCTACATTCAACTTGCTTGTTTTCTTTAAGGGGCATTTCAGGCTCTAAAGTTATATATGCAAATGTGTGCATATGTGCATTTTCATGCATGTGTATGTGTGTGTGTGCTTACATGTGTTATTTCTGTGTTTATGGTCTTCTCTTAGAATTGAAACATGATGAAGACAGAGAAAAACACCAGTTTTCTCTGTCAGGCTATGAAATATTAATCCATTATCGGGTCGAGATGAAAGCTCTGTCCTTTTTTTTTACTCTCCCCTAGTAATCCCCCCTCCTTTATTCAGATAAGAAAAATATGGTAAAATAGTAGTTCAATGTGTGTGTAAATACACAGTGTTTTATGAGCATAATACATTCTGTAGCTAGGAATCCCAATCTTTCATTGGAATGAAATTTGGAAGTTGAAATGTGGAGTATAATGTCTTTTCTAGGACATTTGTTTTGGACTGACCCAATAGCAACATGACTTGTTTCACCTGTGACAACTGATAGAGTGTTCCTTCCTAGAAATGGGTCATGGGTTTTTAATTTAATAGCTTATGTAGGAAATACAATTTTACCATCATGTATTAGAACTTAACTTCTTTTTTATGTTATTGTTATGTGCTGTTGAGTCAGTTCCGACTCATAGTGACCCTGTATAGGGTTTCTGAGGAAGTGCTGGTGAGTTTGGACCATCAACCTTGTGGTTCAAACTGACTTTGTGGTCCACTGTTTTATTCCATAGTGCCATCGGTATGAATGTTGTGAGAATGATGCAGGAATGGGCAGTGTTTCCTTCTGTTGTGCATAGGGTTGCTATGAGTTGGAACTGACTCAACAGCACCTAACAACAACAACAGCAATTAATTTGTTGATGGACACTTGGGTTGTTTCCAGCTTTTGACAATTGTGAATAATGTTGCAAAGCTCATTGTTGTACAAGTTGTTTTGAACTGTTTGAACGTTGTTATTTTATAATGGGGATGGCATTGCATCATGGTTTTAACAGAACATTGCAGATTTCAATGGCTGACCATTCTATGGTGTGTGTACTTCATTAACTTGCTCCCCTTATAGACCATCTATTGCTTGGGTGAGAATTGAACCACAGGAGTGACCTCAGTTTCAGATCTGAAGGATGATGAAGCATCATCATCCAAGGGTTGCATCAGTCTCTGTCAGACCAGTAAGACTGATCAGTTTTATAATTTTGAGTTTTGTTTTACGTTTTCTCCCACTCTACCCAAGATCTTCTAATATAATCCGTTTCTGAGCAGTTGGTGATGGTAGCCGGGCACCATCTAGTTCTTCTGTTCTCAGGGCTACACTTACCCAAGGATAAAGGTCAGAAGGGTTTGGGGAAAAAAGAGGAATGGAAACAAACAACAC
The DNA here is from genome assembly GCF_000296735.1 of Chrysochloris asiatica. NCBI lineage: Eukaryota > Metazoa > Chordata > Mammalia > Afrosoricida > Chrysochloridae > Chrysochloris > Chrysochloris asiatica. The sequence goes on from NW_006408674.1 coordinate 4,297,851, forward strand.
AGTGAGGGAGCGGGATAACTGATATGGCATTGAGGGGATTGACATGGTGAAGTGACTTGTGCATGAATTGTTGATGGCACAACTGATGCTCTGCTCTGTAGACTTTCACCCAATTCACACTAAAAAGATGAAAATAAAATTCAAAATAGAAAAAAAAAAAAAACATAGGAAAAAAGTACATTGCTGAGCAGAGGTTGCCTAGCAACCGCAGGTTCAAAGTGTCAGTAGCAGGAGCTCTGTCTTTCCCAGGAGGACTCTCACCATGACCTTTAGCATTGATACTGGTAATATAGGTCAAAGTGATAAGGAAGAGTCAGGATCACTCCATAAGCTTGGCTTTGCAGTGAAGGATCGGTGAACTTACTTGTGAGGGAGATGAGAAGGATTTAGAGGGAGAGCTAATATATCCAAAGAAAGAATCTGAACTCAGAAAGGCCTTGAAAAAACAGAACATTTGGTACTCTTAAGCTACACAGAAAATAGAAATTCCTTGATGGCTAATATTAGCAATTGCAAATATTTGTGTCTTTTGACTCTGCATTCTTCCATATGGAAGTGTATCCCAAATATATAATGAAAAATACAAAGGGATTCATGTACAAAAATGTTCATTTTCAATGTTATAAGAATAAAAAAAAATAGAAAGCAATCAAAATATCAGTAAGATGGAAATGATTAAGGAAATTGTAGTGCATCCAATTAATGAATATTCTTCTAGCAAATAAAAAATCTCTTTTATTATAAAATGAGCACACTACATGTGTGTGTGTTTATGTGCATTTACATTTATTTCTGTTTATGGTCTTTCTCTTCTTGTTGTTGTTGTTAACTGCTGTCGAGTTCATTCCAACCCATAACGACCCTGTATAAGATTTCTGAGGAGTGACTGGTGAGCTTTAACTGCTGACCTTGCAGTTCAAACAACTTTGCAGTCTGGCACAGAGCAACACCAGGACTCCTTTCTCCTCTTAGAATAGAAATATGATGAGGGCAGAAGCTATATTTTGTGTGCTACAGCACACACCATAGTCCTCAATACATAATAAGCATTCAATAAACATTTGTTAAGTAAATCAATGAACAAATATTTTAAAAACTTGCCATACAATATTTGCCACATACCATATTTTATAAAAAGTGCCTGTTTTTTCTGTGTCAGGCTATGAAGTATTAATCCATTATTGGGTAGAGATTAAATATCTTGCATTCTGTTTCTTCTTTATCTTTACTATCCCCTATCACTTCTACCCCTTATAAGAAAAAAAATGTGATAAAATAGCCTCTTTGATGTCTGGAAATAACATAATGTATTTCATTGATTTATGTGCTTAACCAACCCTATATTTCTGGGGTAAACCATACTTGGATAAATCTTTTTATATGTTGATGGATTATATTTATTAGTACTGTGTTGAGGACTTTCGCATCTTATTCATAAGAGGTATGATTTCTCTTCTTGTGATATATTTGTCTGGTTTTGGTATCATGGTAATACCGGACTCAGAAGTAGTTGAGAAGTGTTTCCTTCTTTTCTGTAATATGGAAAATCTTGAGAAAGATTTTGTGTTAGTTTTTCTTTAAAGTTTTGGGCGAATGAATCAGTGAAATAATCTGTTCTTAGACTATTTTTCTTTGTTATATAGATAGATGAAGGAGCTCTCCAATCCTAATGCCACATAGAAGATTTGGTAAGTGGTTACGAGTTCAGCTGCCAGTCTCACAGTCAGCAGTTTGAAACTACCAGAAGTTCTGTGGGGAAAAGATGAGACTTTCTGGTCCCATAAAGATTTACAGTCTCAAAACCCTATACAGGGTTGCTATGAGTCAGAACCGACTCCACAGAACATAACCACTACCACCACCACCACCACCATATCTATGTGTATATACGTATATATAGTTAAGTGTCCAAGGCTTTAAATCTTCATGGGAATAGAAAGCCTCATCTTTCTCCCATGGAATGGCTAGTGAGCTTGAACCATAGCTCTTGTGGTTCACAGTCTAGTGTTTATTGCATAGAGGTACTGTGCTCCAAACATATATGTGTGTGTATTTATATATGACTCCTGATGCACCACACTGGACTTGGAACCACAAGGTTGGAAGTTCAAACCCACCAGCAGCTCCTCTGAAACCCTATACAGAATTTAACAACAACATATATACATTATTAGTAATTCAAGATCTTTATTTGCAACAGGTTTATTCATATTTTTTATTTCTTCTTGAGTTAGTTTTGGTAGCTTGTGTCTTTCCAGGAATTGGCATATTTCATCTAAATAATCTAATTTGCGGCTATCATTTCAATTTGAGTTACCAGTGTTTTATATTTTTCCAAAGAACTGCCTATCATATTTCTTTAGGGCATGTCTTCTAGTAGTAAATTCTCAGTTTCTGTTGATATGGAATTTCTTTATTTCTGAAGGTTGGTTTGGCTGGATATAGAATTCTTGCCTTTGCCCTTATTTTTCTTTCAGTGATTTTAACGTGTCATCACACTGCCCTATGTTCTCAATGGTTTCTAGTTAGAAATTGTTTGATTTCTTGACCGCTGAATTACCTTGACAGCTAATTGTTTGATTTCTTGATCGCTGAAATTAGCTTGACAGCTAATTTCTAGTTAGAAATTAGCTGCTACTCTGATAGGGAATCCCTCATACTTGGATGAGTTTTCTCTCCTGTTGCTTTCAAGAGTCTCTCCTTTTATTTGCCTTTGATTATGATATGTGTAAGTGTGAATCTTCTTGAGGGCATTTTACCTGGAGTTTACTGAACATCATTGATACCTGATGCTATTGTGTTTGATGTCTAGATATATATTTCTATAAGATTCTATAAAGATGTCCTTTATTTCTTCAAAATTTTTCTAGTCCTTCCTTATTCTCTTCTCTGAGACTCTTATTATGCATATATTGGCACACCTCATGATATTCTACAGGTTTCTGAGACTATGAATTTTTCTTTATCCGCGCCCCCATCCAGTTCTTTAGATTGTACACTCTCAATTGATCTATCTTCAAGTTCACTAGTTCCTTCTTTTGTCTAATTAAACCTGTTGTTGAGGTCCTCTAGTATATAGCTATTTTAAGTTATTGTACTTTTTAACTATAGAATTTCTATTTCTTTATCCACATTTTCTACTCAGTGAGACATCATTTTCATACTTTCCATTAGCTCTTAACCATGGTTTCCTCTCTATTTTTTACTATATTTTGATTAGCTGGTTTAAAGTCTTTGTCTAACATCTGGGTTTCCTCAAGAAAAACTACAGTTAAGAGCTTCCTTCTTCCGCCATATATGTGTCATTTTTTATTGTTATTAGCACATCTCATACCTTTTTGTTAATAACTAGGCATTTAAAATAATTGAATGTAATAACACTGGAAACCAGAGTTTCCTTTTCACAAGAATTTGTTGTTGTTGCTCTTTGTTTTATTTAGTGACTTTCCTGAATGAATTCTGTAAACTTTCTGTTCATTGGGGTGTCGACCCTGAAGATTCTGTAAAGTTTCTGTTCATTGGGG
>NW_006408674.1:4301887-4311438 GCF_000296735.1 Chrysochloris asiatica
GTTTCTGTTCATTGGGGTGTCGACCCTGAAGATTCTGTAAGGTTTCTGTTCATTGGGTTGTCGACCCTGAAGATTCTGCTTGGTTATGTGGCTGTTGCTATTAGGTTCTGTCAAGTTGGTTCACATTCATAGTGATCCTGTGAACAGCAGAATGACACACTGCCCAGTCCTGTGCCAACCTCACAATTGTTGCTGTGCTTGAAACCATTGTTGCTGCCACTGTGCCAATCCTTCTTGTTGCAGTTCCTCCTCATTTTTGCTGACCCTCCAACTTACCAAGCATGATGTCCTTCTCCAGGGACTGGTCCCTTCTGACAATTTGTCCAAAGTATATGAGATGAAGTCTTGTCATCCTGGTTTGTCAGGAGCATTCTGGCTGTACTTCTTCCAACACAGATTTGTTTGTTCTTCTGGCAGCCCATGGTACTTTTAATATTCTCTTCTAACACCAGAACTCAAATACATCAATTCATTTATAGGCTTTCTTATTCACTGTTCAACTTTCACCTGCATATGAAACTATTGAAAACACCATGGATTGGGTCAGGAACAGCTTAGTCTTCAAACTGACGTATTTGTTCTTGAACACGTTAATGAGGTCTAGGACAGCAGATTTGAGTAATTCAATATGTCATTTGATTTCTTGACAGCTGCTTCCATGAGTGTTGATAGTGGATTCAAGCAAAATGAAGTCTTTAACAACTTCAATCTTTTCTTCATTTACATGGATGTTGCTTATTGATCCAATGGTGACGATTTTTATTTTCTTTGCATTGAGATGCAACCCATACTGAAGGTTTTGGTCTTTGATCTTCATCAGTAAGTATTTTAAGTCCTCTTCATTTTCAGCAAGCAAATTTGCATCATCTGCATATTACAGGCTGTTAATGAGGCTTCCTGCTCACGTAAAGATTTACAGCCTTAGAAACCCTGTGCAGGGTCACTATGAGTTGGAACCAACTCCACAGTACTTAACAACAACAGTGAACACTAAAGGAGCTCTGGTAGCATAGTGGTTATGAGTTGGGCTGCTATCTTCAAGGTCAGCAGTTTGAAACTACCAGCTGTTACATGGGAGAAAGATCAGGCTATGGGTCAGAACCGACTCCACGACACACCACCACCACCACCAATGATCTCTAGTCTGCTGTTTTTCACTGTGATTGTGAAGGGGCTGATGGTTTCCAAAGGTACCATGGAGCTATGGAGTCAGTGGTGGGGATTGTTGTTGTTGTTATGTGCCGTGGAGTCGGTTCCAACGCATAGCGACCCTGCATAGGGTTTCCGGGGCTGTAAATCTTTACAGGAACAGGATACCTCATCTTTCTCCCACGGAACAGTTGGTAGTTTTGAACTGCTGACCCTGAGGTTAGCAGCCCGATTAGTAACCACTGCGCTATCAGAGCTCCTAGTGGTGGGATAGAGCCTATTAAATACCACAACGCTCACTGTTCTTAGGAAGATTCAAACACTTTTCTTGAATAAACATTTTCCTTACTGCCAACTTTGGTTAATTTCCAGAGTTCTGAAAAAAATTATTTAGGTACTTTTTCCCAGTGTAGCCCTTGATTTTATGGAGAAAAGTCTTTTTGGAGGTACACTATTCCTGCTCATGCATTGATTTTATGATTGTAAGATGCATTCATCTTTCTTTATATGGTATCAATGTTCCCTGCAGCCAAGCATTTAGTTATACTGAAAAATTTTGCCTTCCTGGCCAATCATATTAATTTAATCCATGCTGACAATGAATGATGTTGTAGATGTCCCATACAGGAAATTTCAACATCTGTAATCTTAATAAGGAGTTCTGGTGTGGAATTGTAGATAAGCACTGCCACAAGGTTGGCAGTTCAAACCCACCTCCTTGGAAACCCTATACAGGGTTGCTATAAGTTATAACTGATGCTATGGCGCTTAACAACAACAACAATCTTAATTAGAAGCCCTGGTGACATAGTGGGTTATGTGTTGGTTTGTTAACCACCTGGTTGGCTGTTCAAATCCACCAACGACTCCATGGAAGAAAAATGAGGATTTCTGCTGTCATAGAAATTTATAGCCTTGGAAACTCTAAACAGGGTCGCTCTGGAATCGACTCAACACACAAAACTAACAATGTTATATGGCTATGAAAAGAAGAACCAAAGAATGCCAAGTTCATATTGCTTCATCATAAGAGGTAATGGTACACATTATTAAGACTCTATTTTATTACCAGATTATTTAAGCAACTCCAAATTCTCTTCTAAATTCCAGATTGTATGCATCTATAAATAATTCAAATCGATGACTCAATACTAACTATACGACATGGTATTCCATCAGAATAGAAATGATAAAGATGTTATCACTGGTCTTGGATCTTTGGTAATACGTACCACGCCATTCTCTTGTGTAAGAATTCTTTGAGATATTAAGTTGCTAGGAAACTTCTTTTAGGACCTAGTTTAGAAAGACCTAGTTTTTCCTTGGATTCTGATTTTCATTGTCTTTCACACTTGTCATTTCCATTTGCAAGATCATTTAAACCTAAATCTCCTCATTTGTAAAATAGGGAGAATTAGACCCTCAACACCATTTGTGGTGAAACTTAAACAAGATAATATTTAGTAAAGAAGCAAAAGTTCAACATACAAGCTTATTATGATGACCTAGAAAATATCTATGAATCTGGGTCCCTAGACAATATTGCCACCAGGAGGCAAACACTTCTCCCATACCTGGTGCCTACCTCACAAAATTCTAAGATAATTGGCCATGGATGTGTCCTGACCAGCTGGGGGTTTTGAAAAGCTCCCCAGGTGATTCTATCATGTAGTCGGGACAGCTCCATCCTGTTAAGAAGAGTTAAAAGAGAAAAGAACTTCAAAATGATGCCTTTCAAATCTCTGTTTATCTCCCTGGCTGCAATCGACAGCTTGGGCTTTGCTTCCAGAGGCTTAAAAAAAGAAACAAAATCAGTGAATGTGTGAGAACGATTCTTGAAATAACCCTTAGAGATGCTTGAATCAACACCAGGAAGGATACAGATGAAAGACCAGCAGGATTCTTTCACTGTTCTAGATTTTCTGTGCTGAAAATGAACTGATTACCCAACCTGGGTATAGCTTTGAAAAATCTGCTTTAGGGTTATATTTCCCATAGCAATTCCCCAGCTGTTGTTAAATACCTCACCAATAATCATGTTTCAGTAATGTGCAAGAGGACTAAACTTGTGATTATTACTGGTACTCTTATGTGTGTCCGATACTCAGAAGAGCCAGCTGCCAATGCCCCCCTCCTCCAACGTCCCCCTCCACAAAATGGATCCAAGATATTTCTCTCTCTCTTGTTTTTTTTTTTTTTTTTTATTCTTCTCTTTAACTCCCTCTGACTCTTCTCAGTGGTGTTCTGACCAAACAGTATCATCTTGTGACTGGTAAAGTAAAAAGAGGATGCAACAACTCTTCCTCAGTTCCTCCTTGCTTCCTTTTCAGAATAAAATACAGAAGTGAAGCCCAGGTTTACACGATTCAATGATTGATTTCTGCCTCAGGGAATGTCATTCTGAAAAGAAAGTATAATTTGTTTGACACCTGTTGTCAGTACCAAAGAAGAAAATCTCATACTATTGGAGGCAGAGTATCGAACTTGTTCTTCCTGGTTCAGTCATAGCTGACGAAGTGAAACAAGAATGGGCCTGAATTTGTAGAATGTGGTGAACAGGAAACAGAGAAAAGCATGGGCTGGTGCTCTGCTAGAAAAGTAAAATCCCTCTTAGAAAACAAGAACAGCATGTTCATTGCCTAGCAACCACAGCTCTTGACTGGCACAGTCAAGGATGGTGAATAACCATGTCACTTTGAATGTGTGTCACTCTCCAGGGTCCTTACAATAATGCAATCCTGCATCAGGCTTCTGAAAAGGCTCATTATACCTCTTTCAAGTCTCCCATCCCAGGATTTCAAACTATAATTTTCCTGTTCTAGTTGTTCTTCTGGAGTACTGGTATGATACTGTGGGTTAATGTGCTGGACTGCAAGGTTGATTTGAACCACAAAGTCGGTGGTTTAAGCTCACCAGCTGCTCCTTGGAAACCCTATACAGGATCATTAAGGGTCAGAACTGACTCGACAGCACTTAAGAACAAATTGTCCTTCTGCTTCACCTAAATTATGAAAATACAGATTTCACTTTGTTGGCCCATGACTGGACTGTTTCAGACCTAGCTAGGAGTGAAAGAATAGGAGTTTTACTGAGGAATTTTACAGTTTAAGCTACAGTTTTGGTGTGGCGCTGTAGGATAAGCACTTGACTGCAAGTTTGGGTTGAAGTGCGGGGTTGGCGGTTCAAACTCACCAGCCACTCCTCGGAAACCTTATAGAGAGTCTATGAGTCAAAACCAATTCAATAGCACTTAACAATAACAACAGCTCAAGATGGGCAGCGCTAACTAAAAATGCAAAGCGCTCCATTGTTTGAGGAGAGAGAGGTGTCTACATACATAGAGAGCAAAGGAAAGGGACAAGATTGATGATTGACTGTAGATATAAGATCAGCTTGCTGAAATCTTTTGCAATATAAACATTGACGTTTGGATAGGAAGGGGTGAATGGCAGCAGGTTGTTAAGTTATAGGATTGTAGTCATGGATACATTCTACCTCCCCACCTCAGACTCCTGGGGAAAAAGTTGTTTACATCTTGCCACAGTCTTCCTAAATGGGTGGCTTTCTGACTTTTTGTTTTGTTTCCTGGGAATGCCTGTTGGCCCCATCAGTTTGACATCTTACATGAGTGCCTCCAGTTTGAAACATGTCTTTTTATATTAGTAAATGGAGGATAAAGTGAGGGTCTCCCCAAACATTTGTAAATAAACTAGTAAAAGCCATACACATGGGTTATAATTAGACATCTAAGGGGTCGAATAAAAAAAATTGCTTATGACTGTGATTGAAAGGAGCCTTGCTGGTGTTAGATAAGCACTGGACTGTTAAGCACAAGGTTGGCAGTTCAAACCCACCATCTGCTCCTCAGGAGAAAGATGAGGCTTTCTACTCCTCTAAAGATTTATATATAGCTTCTGAAAACCCTATATAGGGTCACTATGAGTTGAAACAAGACTTGACAGTAGTGAGTGTTGTTGTTGTTGTTTTTAAGTGCCTTTGAGTCAGTTCCAACCCATAGTGATCCTGTATGGGGTTTCCAAGGAGCAGCTGGTGAGCTTGAACCGCCGACCTTGTAGTTCAAATGGCTTTGTTGTCTGGTGCATTAACCCACAGCCCCAAGGAGATGACTGTAATTGAAAATTTGGGGACATTCACAACTCCAATCCAAAAGATCAGGAGGGAGGACTTGAAAGTGATTGCATTTAAGGAATCAGATTTTTTTTTTTTCTTTTTTGAACTTTTTTGTGTGTGAATTGGGTGAAAGTTTACAGAGAGATCAGTTTTCCATTCAACAATTCATGCACATTTTATTTTATGTTATTGATTGTAATCTCCACAATGTAAAATCACTTATTCCACTTCCTCACCATTTTCCCTGTTTCCATTCCTCCTTCTTTTCAAACCCTTCTGGACTTCTGAACTTTGTCTTTGGGCAAATGCTGCCCTTTTGATCTCTCGTGGTTGACTATATTAAGGAATGCTTACCTCCCTCGTGTTATTGTTCACCTTATGTGCCTATCTATTGATTGGCTGAAAATTGAGTCAAAAGGGTGAGTTCATTCCTAGGCCTGAAGGGTAACTAAAGTCCACAATATAGGGGATTCCACTAATCTCTATCAGACCAGTGAGCCTGGTATTTTTGTATGACTTTGAATTTTGCTCCACATTTTTCTCCCACTTTATCTAGGACTCTCTACTGTGAACCGTTTCAGAACAGTAGGTAGTGACAGCCAGGTACCATCTAGTTCTTCTGATCTGAACAGGAAAAAGTAAAAACATTCACTGCCTTCTCCTTCTGGGAGTCAAGCTAAACTGTTAATCAGGTTACTGAGCGAGACCAATCTTCTCCATCCAGGAGTCAAGCTAGACTGTTAACCAGGTTACTGAGTGGGACCAATCTTCTGCTTTCCCTCCTGTCTTCAAACAGGTCCGCAACCTAACCTCTCCCCAATTCTGACCCCATATAAGCCTGCACTGTCCTGCACTCAGGGCTCAGAATCTGGAGAAGTTAGTTCCTCTGAGCCAGCTGGCTTAAAAATATCTGAAACTCTGCTTCACCTCTCTTAGTGGCCTTGGTTTCTTAGACGATGGATCTGGAGTTACTCTAGGGCCCAGAGCAGCTGTGACACTCTAGAATCTTAAACTGCTCTAACAGTTTGACTCATCCATTCATCCATTAGACTGGTTGTTTCCATGCACCTTCCAGTTTCTTCACTCTTCTTTGCTACGGACAGGGAGACAATAGTTGCGTCTTAGGTGGCTGCTCACAAGCTCTTAAGACCCTAGTCCCTACTCACCAAAGTAGCATGTAGAACCTTGTCTTTGTGGACTAGGTTACTCCAACTGACCTTTTTGTCTTATGAGACTATGGTCCTGAGCTCCTGGGCCCAACAATTCATTCTCTCTTTTTGATTATGGCTAAGAGGTTTTCATAACTTTCCTCCCATATGTTCTATCATATCCATTGATAGATTTGTAACACATACAAATGCATATGTAGAAATATCCTCTGTCAAATCTACATAGGTGTATGAGTATACTCCCAGTTTCCTTCCCTCAACTATTCAGCTTGCATGTTTATCTAAAGGCAAAAGAGGTACATACTATTCCACATAGAATCCTGCAATAACCATCTATTAGTGACTGCCTGGGGAGACTAGTATGACTCTTTAAGAAAGAAAATGTGGTAAAACTCTTGACAGGTTTTCCATCTGTTGGAGGTATGTATCTTAAATAGTATCTAGGTATCATGTATGAGAAAGATCAGGAGTGCAATTTACCAACAAACTAAAGCATAAAGCTGCACTTATTGCACTGAGAATAGTTGGTCAAGTGTTAGTCCCTTGTACATTTATTAAAGGAATGCTGGTGGTGAAGTAGGTTAAGCATTGGGCTAAAACCAAAGGATCAGCAGTTTAAAGCAACCAGACACTCTGCAGAAGAAACAGGAAGCAGTCAGCTTCTGAAAAGATTGACAGCCTTGGAAACCCTAGGAGTAGTTTTACTCTGTTTTAGGGGGTCGCTATAAGTGGTGATGTTGGAGGTGGCGTTGGTGGTTGTGTGTCTTTAAGTTGGTTCCAACTCATAACTGCACTGTATAGGAATCCTGGTGTGGCACTGTGGGATAAACACTGGACTGTTAACCACAAGGTCGGCAGTTCAAGCCCACTAACCACTCCTTGAAAACCCTGTATAGTCATCATGAGTCAGAATTGACTCAACAGCCTTAATAGCAACAAGAACAAATTCTCTACAAGAGCAGAAAGGCTCCTCTTTCTCTAGTGTTGTTGGCTAGGGAATTCAAACTACTAACCTTGTAGTTAGCAGTTCGATGCATAACCCACTATCCCATCAGAGCTCCTTATTTACAAGGGAGTCAGAAATTATTTCATTTGTTAGCTGTATGACGTTTGCTTTCGGGTCCTTTGTGTATCTCTGGGAGTGTTTTTTTTTTTTAATTGAAATAAAACATAAATTCTGCATTCAGTGTCTACCCTATGATGCGGAATCTTCACAGTTCATTGAAACTACTGCTGATACCCAATGGAGGGATATGCAATTGCAAATACAAGGGTATGCTCAATCTGAAGGTGTGTTTTGGTTCACTTTGCACAAGACAGGGTTAGACACATCACAAGTCATGTGATTATAGGCAGCTGGTGTGTTCTTATGTGGTTGACAAGAAAGAACTGACTGTGAGGTGGTACACTACTGGTCTGAAATGGAAAGGAAAATAAAGTTTTTGTAATACACAAATTTATCAAAACATATATTTTTTATTTCTTTGTGGAATTGTTTGACTCTTGTAATCAGAGATGTGTACAACAGTGATACAATGATAGTATCACTTCAAATGAGCAAGTCTGGTTTGCAAGTCAGAATAATTTCAATCAATTTTTTAAAAGAAAGTCAATCTGAAGGAAAATAAAATACATTTGTATAAGTTTTATTATCTAAATATTTACTTAGTTTTATATCCTTGAGGAATTGTTCCATTTCCTTATAGTGTTGTTGTTGTTGTTGTTAAGTGCTGTTGAGTCAGTTCCGACTCATAGTGACCCTCTATAGGGTTTCCAAGGAGCAGCTGGTGAGCTTGAACCACTGACCTTGCAGTTCAAATGGCTTTGCAGTATGGCACATTAACCCATAGTGTCACACCAGGACTCCCATTTCCTTACATGGAGATACATAAATATTCTGGTAAAATATAAATGTAACGTTCTGAAAAACACTTTTTGTTGGTTTTTGGAAGATGAATTTAGAAACACACTCATTGTTTTAAAATAGAAGCATATTTTTGTGACAAGTAAGTATTCAGTTTTGCACCATCCTAATGTGTCCAAATGGAGTATGTATGTCCCACACAATAGATAATAAAAACAAAACTCCCATATGAACTTTTCTGTTAGTTAAATACTAGTGTAGCTGGTATTCTTTTGAGCACTCGCTATGTTAGTATTATGTTAAATTAGTATCTAAGTGAGCATTATACGTATGCTAGAGTGCGTCTGAGTGTATATCAAACATATTTCAAAGTTAAAGTTACAAATATTGTTTACAAAACTTACTACATAAATGAGATACAGTTTAAGGAGTCCTGCTGTGGCACTGTAGGATAAGCACTAGACTGCTAGGTTAGTTCGAACCGCAAGGTTGGTGGCTCAAACCCACCAGCTGCTCCTCAGAAACCTTGCACAGGGTCTCTATGAATCAGAACCAATTTAAAGCACTTAACAACAACAATAACATATCATTGAAAAGTAACATGATTGTATTAATTTCAGTGGAAAACTTATCTGAGTTCCCTCACTTTTGCTTATCATCTGGGACTTGAGTTTCCATTGGTTGTTTACCAGCATGTGCCCAAGAACCCTTAGGTTTATATCATGGCAAAGAACATTGCTGGTCCTCTTGGCTAGATGTGAGTGGACAGAATGGATCTCAAAATATATGAGATCTATTATTTGTTAACATGTATATTATGTTTGTGCCTAGTAACTGCTCATGTAGGATCCACTTGCAATTTGAGTAAATGTAGCAAGAGTTAGATTCAGCAGGTCACTTCCACCTTTTATTTATTAGAAAGAAATTGTATACTCCCAATAGAATCACTGAAATAAAGTATTTCAATGACTTGGGAGGGAACTGTAGAAGACAGATGTCAAAGGTGTAGAAGTGGTTGGGATCTCATAGTTTAAACAACCTTGCATCTGGGTGCTCATGTGACTCTGAGTGAACTTTATTTCTAGCTGATACATTCTCACACACTGCAAATCAGTTTCATTTAGTGTTCTGCCTGCTTTCCATTGTGGTCCATACTTTTCCTCGTGCCCTGTCTCCTTGACATCTATGCTTCTTTTAAAGTGTTGAAGAGCAAAGATGTCAGCTTGAGGACTAAGGTG
>NW_006408674.1:4312685-4314014 GCF_000296735.1 Chrysochloris asiatica
AACCAAAAATCAAGTGGAAAACATATAAAAGTCTGTTCATTTGAATTGTTTCTTCTGCGTATCTGTGTATACGTGTGCTTGACATTTTATAAATCACTCCACATTGTGGTTATTATTATACTATAAGAATATGAAATAGTATTATTTATAATAATGAAAAGTGGCAGTGAACCACTCTTCATCTATACAGAGTGATAAAACAACTTGGGATAAGTCAGAAATAGCAGGACCATTGAACGAAATGCTGTTTTCACAGTATTGTTTTGTCTTCATTTTCATAAAGTATCATTCATGGAATGTTCCTTAAAAGGCTTGAGAGAAGGGAAAGAATGGAGGATACTACTGAATCAAATTTGCTAATTCTGAGTCACTTCTAACAAACTAGAAAATGTAGGTAAGAAGAAAAGGTGCTCATGTAAAAGTGAATAATAAAGACCAAGCAAATACAACTTTATTTTAATAGAGCATAAAAATGTGTTGGCAAGAATTTTTTTTTGAACCAGAAATGTAATAATATTTATTATAATTAGCAGCATTGAGCCTTTTCATGTTTCAGGCATCATGCTATGAGATATCCACGCATCCTTTCCATCAAGTTGTTTGGCAGCCTTTTCTCCACTTTATAGACAGATTACAGGATGTACATCAGCGGTTATCAGTAAGTGTGGGATGCGAAATGGTAGCCTGGAGTGTGAATGATGTATGTTTATGAAAAGACGTTATGGATGTAAGGATGTTTGAAAATCCCTACTAAGGAAGCAACTTAGTCTGAGGAATTGAAGAGTAAACCGAAGAAAATGAGAAACATGGCTTTCCTTGAGTTTAGCAATGAAAGTATAAGAATCAACAAGATTGTCATTTGTAAGTGGACATAAATAATATTGAGTTACTTTTTTGCTTTAATTATAAACAAATATCTCTTCCTATACTCTGCTTGTACATCTGAATGTCTGAATTTAAAATCTGGAGGCAAGTAAATCCAAGTTCAAATCCAAGCTCTGCTATTTTTGGCAAGACCTCTCAAACTTCACTTTTGCATATATGAATTAAGGTTTTGCCTCAATGCTTTCTCCATAAGGGTTCCCCTAGTCTTAGTGGTTTTTGGAGTCCTGGGGTAGAATAATAAGATAAGCACTTGACTGCTATGTTGGTTTGAACCAAAAGGTTCGTGATTCAAACTCACCAATCAATCCTCAGACAATGAGTCTGAACCAAATCAACAACACTTAACAGCAATCGTAATTTTTAATACAAGAAACCACAAAACTTAATGTAAACAGGAAATTCGGACGTTATCCTATCAAGTATGTGTGTTGATTAGATAAACTA
>NW_006408674.1:4339548-4341027 GCF_000296735.1 Chrysochloris asiatica
AACTGCTGACCTTGTGGTTCACAGCCCAATTCGTAACCACTACGCTACCAGAGCTCCTTTATGATATGAATACTAAAAAAGGAATGGAAGGGTGTCCATTACACCTTCACCACTGATTATCTGGAAGGGTTTGTAGAGTAAAAGGCATGAGAAGGGAAGGGGGTGGAGGGAAGAAGCAACCAAGACAAGGAAATCAAACCATTGGAAACCTCTATGAAAACACACAGCGGATTCTCTTTATAAGACTGAGACTTAGTTAAGAACCCAGTAAATCCCCCAGGGACTCTTATAACCCTGCTGGGAGAAGTATTGATTGTTATCACACAATTTGAATATTCACTTGATTGGAAGGTCTGTCTGAACTACAAAGTCATAGGCTCAAATCCACCAGCTTCTCTGCTAGCATAGTGGTTACGAGTTTGTCTGTTAACCTCAAGTCAGCGGTTCGAAACTACCAGCAGTTCTTCAGAAGAAAGATGAGGCTTTCTGTTCCCATGAAAATTTACAGCTTCAGAAACCCTGTACAGGGTCACTGTGAGTCTAATTTGACTGAACAGCACTGACTGAACAACTACAATAATGTTTGAATGCGCCCTGGTAGCATAGTGGGTTATGTGCTGGGCTACTAACCTCACGGTCAGCAGTTTGAGTCTACTGGGCATTCCACTGGAGAAGAATGAGGCTTGCTGCTCATGTAAAGATTTACAACCTCAGGAACCTTATACAGGGTCGCTATGAGTCAACATCAACAGTACCACCACCAATAAATTTGGAAGAAGCCCTGGTGACACCTGGGTTAGTACACAGCTGGTGGGTTTGAACTCACTAGTCCCTCCACTACAGAAATACATGTTTATGAAGATTATAGCTCTGGAAACGCTATGAAGTTCTTCTCTGTCTTCTAGAATCACTATGTATCAGATTCTACTTGAGGGGGAATGGACTTGGTGCCTGAACCCCTTCTGGTTGTAAAACATGTTTAGCATCCATCCTGACATGCCAATATTTATTGTCTAGCTATTCTTTTCTTGTTACAATTTGTTAAAAATAGTTGTACCAGTAGAACCAAATGGAATGGTATGTATTAAGAACAGTGAGTTTTCAGGTATCCAAAATCATAATCTTTAGAACCATTTTGTTACTATTATTAAGTGTCATCAAGTCAGTTCCGACTCATAGTGATGCTGTATAGGATTTCCAAGAACAGCTGGTGGGTGTGAACTGCCAAATTTGTGGTAAGAAGTCTAGTGTCTACCCTACACCAGAACCACACCAGGGCGAGAGTAAAATAGTTAAAATTATGAATGGGATAAAAATAACTAAGTAAGAAGATGAGACAGAATAACAACATACTAAAAGAAAAATCATTGGACAATAGTTTTGCTATCCCATGCAAGTAAAGTTTTACTAAAGGTAATACAGAAATGGCTGCAAGCATACATTGACAGAGAACTTCCAGAGGTTCAAGCTGGATTCAGA
>NW_006408674.1:4342122-4351914 GCF_000296735.1 Chrysochloris asiatica
CCCAGGACCAGGCAGTGTTTTGTTCTGTTGATAGGGTCGCTATGAGTCGGTACTGACTCGATTGCCCCTAACAACAACAGCAAAAGGAAAAAAAGGTTGAAATTTTAAGGAAAAATTCAAATAGAAAAATTTACAAGTTCAATATTAGAACATTAAAAGGAGCAAAAGAAATGTGTCAGGATCTTAAAAGGTAAAATTAAACATTTAAAATATATTAACAATTAAAAGAGAATTTACAACAACCGTAGCTGACAAAATCACTATTTTTTAAAATGTAGTGATCTGATTATGTCAAAGTTAAACTACAGAGGGTGAATAATAAAAATAAAAAAGATAAATAATTAAAGGGAAGCTTAAAAAACAGATTCATAAATTAAAAATATGAAAGCTAAAAATCCACTCATTATTCCACAAATATTCATTTAAATCTTTCTATGTGCCAGAAGGGAGTCATGGTGTGGTGCTGTGGGCTAATGCGCCAGACTGCAAAGTTTGTTTGAATCACAAGTTTGGTAGTTCAAGCTCATCAGTCATTTCTTGGAAACCCTAAACAAGGTCGCTGTGGGTCGGAACCCACTCGATGGTACTTAACAACAACATATATACCAGAAAAAGTACTGCTACAGGAATTAAAGCTCTGTCACCAAAGGATATAAAAACTATGTCAATGTTAAATTATTAAAGAATAATTAATAAGTGTCATAAAATATTTAAGGGACAAATAGACAAAGATTTTAATAATAACAAAAAGAAAGTAAAAGCAATTCTGTAAGCCTAAAATATCAAAATAAGATAAAATAAATTAAGGCAATTTAAAGAAAATATAGAATTCTAACATTAAGGAACCAAAAAGTTTAGCAGTAAACCACACAGGCTAAGGACTGCCACGTCCTGGTGGAGGGGACCTGAGCCAGTCTCAAATCTTATACATCCCAGTTTTCTTAATTGTATACAAGGGGGTAATAAATGCTCCTATGTGGGGGATTTGTAAGAATCAAAAACAAAAACACATTTAGCACAGTGCTTAGCCAGGTAAGCTATCAATAATGTTGTTGTTGTTAAGAGCCATTGAATCGTTTCTGATCTATATCAACCCTATATACGGTTTCCGAGGTGTGATTGGTAGGCTTGAACTGCTGACCTTGTGGTTCAGACCAACTATGCAGTCTAGTGCATTAACCCACAGCACCACACCAGGACTCCATAAAATTGGCCTCGAGTCCTGGTGATCCCATGCACAACAGAACTCAACATTGCTCTGACCTATAGCAGCTCTGTGATTGGTTGGAGACCAGATTGCTTGGATTCACAGGGTTCTCACTGATTTTTAGAAACAGATTCCAGATCTTTTTTCCTGGTTGATTTTACTCTGGAAGCTTTGTTAAACCTGCTCAACATTATGTTGTTGTTGTTAAGTGCTGTTGCGTCTGTTCCAACTTATAATGACCCTGTACAGGGTTTCCAAGGAGTGGCTGATGGGTTTGAACCACCAACCTTTCAGTTACTAGTCCAATGCCTATCTGACAGGGCCATACCAGAACTCTGCTCAGTATTATGCTATTGCTGTTGTGTGCTGTCGAGTTGCTTCTGACCCATAGTGACCCAAAGAGCAACTGGTAACTTGAACCTCCAACCCTGCGGTTGAAATGACTTTGCAGTCCAGCACATTAACCCACCAGGACTAGCTGACAGACAGTATTGGATACACTTGAAGTGCAATTGACAGGGAATCGAATCCAGGTCTTCCTCATGGGAGTAGAGAATTCTAGCACAAAACCAATACTGCCCCTACAGGTCATAAATGGGAGGGGGCCACGCTCTGTGGCTCTGTAGGATAAGCACTGATAACCACAAGCTTGGCTATTTGAGCCCACCTGTTGCTGTCTTGGAGAAAGATGGGACTTTCTGCTCCTGTAAAGATTTATAGCCTTGGATACCCTGTTCTGGGTCACTATGAGTCGTAATCAACTCAGGAGCATACAGCAATAGCAGCACAGCATAGACCACATAATGACTTCTTTTAGAGAAGATAGGGTTGAAAAGAAAAGTCAGAGCAAGAGCTTACAGAGGCAGCCAAACTTCATTTCCATGGCCAGGCAGGTTTGTGCTGAGCTGGATCAGCACTGGACCACAAACAATAAGGTCAGCAGTTCAAAATCACCAGCTGTTCCTCAGAAACCCTATACAGGGTTGCTATGAGTCAGAACCAACTCAATGGCACTTAACAACAACAATCCTCAGACAGAGCAGTGTTGCTTTAGGCAGAGAATCCAGAGAAGGGGTCATAACCTTTGATCCTTCGTTCTTAGTGTTTTGCAAGCGTACCTCATAGTTCTTGATGGTTCAATTCCAGACAACCACAAAAAAAAGCGAGCATCGTAGCACAGTGTTCATCGTAACATCTACAATTGTTTTGGTTTATCAGTGTATATGAACATTATGTTTAAACTATACTGTCAAAGATCTCTTTAAAGTATTAAAAAGCAAAGTGGTTGCTTTGAAGACTAAGATACACCTGAACCCCAAGTCATGGTATTTTCAAACGCCTCATGGATGTGAAAACTGTACAATGAATCACGAATACTGAGGAGAATTGAATTTCTTTGAATTATGATGTTGGCAAAGAACATGATCAAAGCACGTAATTGTTCATGTCGAAATGACATGTACAATATTATCAGACTGTAACTTGTCAAAGAGTGTGATTGCGTGGGCAGAAATTGTTGAACTGTCGTATGTTTTGCGGTGTATATTCTTGACATCACCACCATCAGCAACAAAATAAATGAAATTTAGAAAAGAAAATAATAACAATAAAAAAGGATAATCAATGGAGAGTCTTTCTGTCACTACTGCCCTTGCCACCAGCTTCCATCCCAAAGGTGACCCCCGTTCATTTGTTTCTTATGAGCTTTCTTCAGTGTGTCTGTGTTTTTAATGAACTTTCTTATTTCTTTTTGTTTTACTCACATGGTGGAACACTACACACCTCTTCTGCTCTTTGTTCTTTCATCTAATGATGTATGTTGGAGAATTTTCCATGATGGTTGTTCTTCCGTCTTCTTTGATGGCTATGTACTAATTTTGTTTTGGGTTGTGCCCTAATGTATTTTGGAAGCCCAGTGACTCCATACGCTAGAAATCTATATGGGGTGGTTATGAATTGGAACCAACTTGACGACACTTAACAACAACAATGGACTGCTAGAAGATTGAACAAATCTGTGTTAGAATAAGTACAGTCAGATATACCTTAGAAGTGCAGATGGCAAGATTTTGTCTCATGTACTTTGGACACGTCATTGGGAGGGACCAAAAAAGGGCATCAAGCGTGGTAGAGGGTCAGTGAAAAAAAGGAAGACCCTCAATGAGATGGATTGGCACAGAGGCTACAGCGATGACTCAGACACAGGGATGATGGTAAGCATGGTAGAGGACTAGCCAGTGTTTCATTTGTTGTACATAGCACTGTTATGAGTCAGAACTGACTTGATAACACCTAACAACCACAACATAATCTATTGAGTATGCAATGGCATTATGGAAAAGTTAGAAGCATTGTGAAAATGGCCAAAATAGGACACAGAGACACCAAATGAGCACACGCTGGTGGGGAAAATGGCTCTGCTAGAGTCGATCACTCAGGGTTGCCACACGGCTGCAATTTGTAAAAAAGGAAAAAAAACCCAGCAATATCTGTGAAGCACAATAAAATGAGGTATGCCCGTTTCTTTTCCAGGTTTGGGCCTTGTATGCCTGCTCCAGATTTCTTCAGTGCTCAGAGGAGGGAATGACGTCCTCTCTGAAAGAAGTCATTTCACTTTGCCTCAATTCTCCTTACCTCTGCCCCACATTCCCGGAACAACAGTCATCCTTGTTTAGATACCCAATTCCCCATCAAATCCTCTAAGAATCTCTTCAGTTTCCTTTCAGAACATGGACAAGAATGGCAACCTTAACTACAGAGCTCAGTGAATATGCATGTCCTTCACCTAACATCGAAAAGCCTCCCTATGGAGTTCCTGGAGTCCTGGCGTAGTATTAGAGGATAAGCAATGGACTGCTAACAGCAAGATCAGCAGTTCAAACCCACCAGTTGTTCCTAAGGAAACCCGGTACAGGGTCACTAGGAGTCGGTACCCACTCAACAGTACTCAACAACAACATGGAATTCCTGCTCAGGATCAGTCTGTGAATCCCCCCATTCAGTCAGGTGGCACCTACAGCTAACAGGCTCCCTACAAACCCATCAAAGGAAAATGACAGTAAGTCTAATTTTTGCTCCTGCTCCATTTCCCCAAGCTTTATGTTTACCGTTGCAATCTCACCAGAAAAGAGCTTTATTTTAGGATGTGAATAATTATAGATGGCTTGTATAATAACATTAGTGTATTGCATAGAAATGTGAGAGAGAGACAGAGATAGAGACAGAGACCGAGAAAGGGGAGAGAGAGAGGGCACGTTGGCAAAGATCTGCATTAAATCACAGAGGAGGGCAACGTTCAGGGATTACTAGCTTGGAAAGTAATATCTTAAGTGAAATTACAGTCAGGAATATTGGCAATGTCAAGAGTGTTCCATTTTATTCTAGTGGGAGCAACATTTGCAAGCAAATTTGGCAGTGTAAAAGATCCTAAAATGCATTCTTAACTCTGTACAATTTCTTTCATGTAAAGTGCCAATAAAGAAAATTAAAGAATTGAAGGAGGTACAAAGGGGGAGAGAATTCCAGTGTTCTTTCTTCTCAAAGCACTGGAGAAAATTAAGAAGGTATGCATGGGCACAATTCAGCTTTTATTTTTAAATCAATATAAAAATTCTGCAGAGAGCATTAACGAACTTTACCTAAATCAACAGAGATAATCACAAAACAAATGCTCTGTATACACTTGGTAAACTTGGAACTATAATTTAGGAGGATCTATTGAAGTGGTACAATATAATTTAGAAGATCTATCAGACTCCTGGTGTGGCTCTGTAGGGTCAGCACTGGACTGCGAACCACAAGGTCAGAAGTTCAAATTCACCAGCTGCTCCTTGGAAACCCTATACAAGATTACTATGGGTCAGAACTGACTCAATGGCACTTAACAACAACAACAATTGAACTGGTTAGGAACCTTAGCAACACAGTGAGTTAAGCAATGAGCTACTAACCAGAGATCAGTGGTTCAAACACACCAGATGAGGCATTCCACTTCCATAAAAATTTATAACCTAGAGAGCTCTGGATCAGTTTTGCTCTGTCCTGTATATGGACTGCTAGTGTGGCATTGTGGGCTAATGCGCTGTAGGACAAAGCCATTTGAACCACAAGGTCAGGGGTTCAAGCTCACCAGCTACTCCTTGGAAACCCTATAGAGAGTTGCTGTTGGTCAGAGCTGACTCAATGGCACTGAACAACAACAGCAACAACACAGGGTTGCTATGAATTAGAATTGATTCAATCAAAGTAGGTGGGTTTGTTGAACTAATTGAAACACGGCCATATGAAGTCATACATTTATAATTTGATCCTGCTCCACATCCCTCTTAAAATGACCTAGTTGATGTTTTTTAGTGCCAACAATTCAGTTCCGATTCATAGTGGCACTGTAGAGGCTTTCCAAGAGTGGTTGGTGGGTTTGAACCACCTATCTTGCAATTAGCAGTCCAGTGCTGATCCTACAATACAATACCAGGACTCCCATAGAGGGGGAAATGTTTGGGCATCAGTAAGTTTACATTGCAGACACGTCAAAGACTTTCTATCAACTATAGTAAAGGAACTCTAGTAGTATAGTACTTATGAGTCTTGCTGCTAGACTCAAGGTCTTCAGTGCTTCCACGGGACAAAGATGAGGCTTTCTGCTCTTGTAAGGATTAAAAGCCTTGGAAACCCTGTGCAGGTTCTGACTCTGAGTCAGAACCAACTCCACAGCATATAACCACCACCACCATAATGAAGTTAAGATGACAGTGGGGAAAAGATGATGCACAGTTAAATTTACACAGAAGAATTCTAGTCCACCTGGGTCAACTTGCATTGAAATTACCAAAGAAATATGAAAATAGGAAGGGAAAGTCAGTAAAAAGTACTTGGAAAAGGAAACATGCCATCCACACGCTAATGACTTCAGGAAAATCCTACAAATATAAACAGAGGCAGGTTGAGGGAAACACTAACCACCTTCTACTTCCCAAAATTTGAAGTTCACAGCAGATTGGACTGTGAATGATGGAGGTCATGGGCAATTAGAGGGTCAAGATGAATATCTACAAGCGCCTTGAGGAAATGCTGGTGCTAACAGGAAGCAGAGAGAGGACACACTGCCTATTAGGAGCAGCCATCTCCAACCTCCAAAAGGAGCATTCCTTCACTCCTACTTCTTGCCTTGACTAAGGTATAGTAACCAAGCTCTGGGGTCTCCCTTTCATCCCATTCCCAGTCTTCTTAACTTGATGATGGGCATCATGGCCTTCAGTTGGGACTTCTAAATGCTCTGTTATGTTGCCAGGGATCCTTGAAGGTCCAGGCACAGAAAGGAATCCTTTTTGCTGGGCAATACAATGGGCAATTCATTGGCTGCTGTTAGAAGGTCATTTGTTTTGAAATGTAATACAATTAGGAAAGGTGTACCCTAACTAAAACATGGCATCAGGATTGGAGGAAGACTTCTTAACAACCTGCGATATGCAGATGATACAACCATGCTTGCTGAAAGTGAAGAGGACTTAAAACATTTACTGATGAAGATCAAAGAGCACAGCCTTCAGTATGGATTAAATATCAAAGTAAAGAAAACAAAAATCCGCACCACTGGACCAATAAACAACATTCTTATCAATGGAGAAAAGATTGAAGTTGTCAAGGACTTCATTCTTCTTGGATCAACTATCAATACTCATGGAAACAGCAGTCAAGAAATCAAAGGACGTATTGCATTAGACAAATTTGCTGCACGATACCTTTTTAAAGTGTTGAAGAGTAAACATGTCAGCTTGAGGACTAAGGTGCACCTGACCCAAGCCATGGTATTTTCAATAACCTCATATACATGTGAAATCTGGACAGTGAATAAAGAAGACCATAGAAGAATTGATGCTTTTGAGTTGTGGTGTTGGAGGAGAATGTTGAAAGTGCCATGGGCTGCCAAAAGAACCAATAGATCCATTTTGGAAGACGTGCAGCCAGAGTGCTTCTTGGAGGCCAAGATGGCCAAATTTCGTCTCTCATTCATTGGACAGATTGTCAGGAGGGACTGGTCACTGGAGAAGCACATCATGTTTGATAAGGTAGAGGGTCAGATAAAAAGAGGAAGACCCCCAACAAGATGGATTGGACAAGTGGCAGCATCGATGAACTCAAGCATGGCAACAGTAGTGAGGTTGGCCCAGGATTGGCCAGTGTTTCATTCTACTGTGCATAAAGTCACTATGAGTCAGTACTGACTCGATGGCATCTAACAACAACAACGATTCAATCTGTATGATGAGCATTAATCCAAGAAGCTGGATTATATGAAGAGAAATGTGGCATCAGGAGTGGAGGAAGACTTATTAACAACCTGTGATGTGCAGATGATACAACCTTTCTGGCTGAAACTGAATAGACTTAAAATACTCACTGATGAAGATCAAAGATCACATATGATTATGTGTTGCATCTCAACGTAAAGAAAACAAAAATCCTCACCACTGAACCAATAAACAACATCCATATAAATGGAGAAAAGACTGAAGTTGTCAATGACTTCATTTTACTGCATTAGGCAAATCTGCTGCACAAGGCCTCTTTAAAGTGTTGAAGAGCAAAGATGTCAGCTTGAGGACTAAGGTGCACCTGATCCAAGCCATGGTATTTTCAATAACTTCATATGCATGCAAAGTTGTATAGTGAATAAGGAAGACCATAGAAGAATTGATGCATTTGAATTATGGTGTTGGAAAAGAATATTGAAAGTACCATGGACTGCCAAAAGAACAAATAGATCTGTGTTTGAAGAAGTACAGCCAGAATGCTCCTTTGAAGCCAGAATGGTCAGACTTCGTCTCTCAAACTTTGGACATATTGTCAGCAGAGACCAGTCACTGGAGAAGGACATCATGTTTGGTAAAGTGGAGGGTAGTCAAAAAAGGGAGAGACCCCCAGTGAGATGGATTGGCAAAGTGGCAGCATCAATGGGTTTAAATGTATCAACAATTGTGAGGTTATCCCAGGACCAGGCAGTGTTTCATTCGGTTGTGCATAGAGTCGCTATGAGTCAGTACCGACTCTATGGCACCTAAGAACAACAACAACAGACATCACCTCTGGGCTTACACAGGAGATGGGACTCCCTACTGACATGGAGGAAATCTGCAAAACGGACTTGCGCCTATCAGTAGGTGTGGTCCTTTTGTCTTCCATCCTGTGTGTGTGGGCAGAAATGGGAGAGTTGCTTTTTATTCTGGATTAAATTTTGTCTCCTCACAGCATATAGGTTGTAAATATGGCCCCTGTTTGGAAATAGGAATTTTTCTTTTCTTAGGTTACTGAGGTCATAACAGTGTAGGGTGGGTACTAAAACAAATCACTTCTGTTTAATAATGAGAGCAGAAGAAACACTGATACACACACAGGGGAAAGCACCAAGTCAATATAAACAAACAGAAAATGGATCAAAAGCTCAGGAATACCAAGGTCTGCCAGCTCCTAGATGCTGTGCATGGTGCTGTGGGTTAAAGCACTGGACCACACGGTCAGTTTGAACCACAAGGGTCAGTGGATCAAAATAACCAGCTGCTCCTGAAAACCCTATTCAGGGTCACTAAGAGTTGGAAACAATGCGACAGCACTTAACAACATCAAAGATGCTGAAATTGAGGGACACAAAGAACTTCCTCTGGAGCCACACAATTAATTCAGCCTTCTAGTTTCTTCAACTGTAAGCAAAAACATTCTATTTATAGCCATCCACTGTTGGGTAAACACTGGACTGCTAAACACAAAGTTGGCAGTTCGAACCCACCAGCTACTCTTGGAAACCATATATAGGGTTGCTACATAAGGAGCTCTGGTAGCATAGTGGTTACGAATCGAGCTGCGAACCTTAAGGTCAGCGGTTCGAAACTACCAGCCGCTCCGCGGGAGAAAGATGAGGCTTTCTACTCCCTTAAAGATTTACACCCCTTGGAAACCCTGTACTGGGTCACTATGGGTCGGAACCGACTCGATGGCACTTAACAACAACAACAATGTGTCTGAACTCACTCGACGGCACCTAAAAACAAACAACAACTGTGGTGGCTTGTAAGTTGCCGTGATGCTGAAAGCTATGCTCCCAGTATTTTAAATACCAGCAGGGCTACCCATGGTGGACAGGTTTCAGCTGAGCTTCCAGACTAAGAGAGACTAGGAAGAAGACAGGTTACTTCTGAAAGCTTAGCCACTGAAATCCTTATGGATAGCAGCAGAGCACTGTCAGATATGTTATTGTTAGGTGCAGCTGAGTCATTCTCAACTCATAGAGATCCTACGCAAATCAGAAGGATGTACTACACAGTCCTTTGCCAGCTCACAATTGTTACTACGTTTGAGGTTATTGTTGTTGCAACTTTGGGGGTCTTCCTCCTTTAGTTCACCCTTCTTCAATATGGATTGCACATCAGCACAAAGAAACCAAAAATCCTCATAACTGACCCAATAAATACATCGTGATAAATAGAGAAAAGATTGAAGTTATCTTTTACTTGGATCCATGAAAGCAGCAGTCAGGAAACCAAAAGGCTTATTGCATTAGGCAAATCTGCTGCAAAAGACCTCCTTAAAGT
>NW_006408674.1:4352969-4359406 GCF_000296735.1 Chrysochloris asiatica
GTTTCTGAGGAGTGACTGGTGAGCTTGAACCTCCAACCTTGTGGTTCAAACTGATCCTGCAGTCCAGCGCATTATCCCTAGTGGCCCTCTGTTCTAGAGCTGAGCTGCACCATAGAGTTTCCAAGACTGTAAATCTTTATGGAAGTCAACTGTTGCATCTTTCTCCAGAGAGGAAGAATAGTTCAGAGCTTGAAGAGAAAAGGGGTGAAACAAATGGAAGAGGGTAGGGCGGAGACATACCAATAAATATTTCAAAAACGTGATTCCACCATATGCTTGATCCACTCTGCCATTTACAATGACTGTTCTGGAAGGTTTCACTGAAAGCCTAAATTAAACTCCTCTTGTGTGCCAATTAATAAAAGGAGATTATTGTTTCCAACCAAAAGGCACTTCCCAAAGCATCACGCCAGCCACAGAGGGTCTAGGCTGTCTTCCTCGTGTTCTCTTACTGTCCTGGGTGTGACTTGATCACCTTCCATCCTCTGGCACAGGATCCCTACAGCGCTGCCAGCAAAGAGAGCTCAGAGGCTGATCTTTGGAAGGTGTGAATTTTCTGTAGTTTTTCTTCTCGCCTTTTTGGTGAACTCCTTTTTATTTTTCATTGTGATTTTGTTGTCATTGTTGTGGTGCGCTGTTGAGTCAGTTTCGATTCTTAGCAACCCTGCGGAGAGTTTCTAGGCCGTAAATCTTTACTGGAGTAGAAAGCCTCATCTTTCTCCCATGGAGCACCTGGTGGATTTGAACTGCTGACTTCTTGGCTAGTGGCCCAATACATAACCCACTACACTACCAGTCATCCCAGTTATGATTTTCATTTTGATTTAATTGTGATGTGAGTGAAAGTTTATGGAACAGATTTGTTCTCCATTCAGCAATGTATGTATACACATTTTGCTTCATGATATTGATTGCAACCCCTATGATGTAATTAACAGCAATTACACTTCTGTGTGTTTACAATTTCCATTCATCCTTCTTCCCTAACCTTTTTGCCTTCTGAGCCTTATTCCTGGTCAAATGCCATCCATTGGATCTCTATGGCTGATTCTGGTAAAGAGCGCATACTGGCCTGACATTAGTATTTACTTTCTAAGTCTGTCTACCTTTGGCTGACAGTTGAACCACACAGATGAGCTCAATTCCAAGGAGTATTGGGGATTCCATCAGTCTCTATTAGACCCATAAGCCTGGCCGTTTGTATGATTATGAGTTTTGCTACACATTTTCTCCCAGTCTGTCAAGGACCTCTTATTGTGGTCCCTTTCAGAGTGGTCAGTAGTGGTGGCCAGAAGCCATCTAGTATTTCTGGTTTCATGGTCATGGAGCCTGGGGTTCACTGGTACATTTGTCTTTTTTCCTTGCCTCTTTGATTATCTTTGCTGTTTTTTGTTCTGGATGGGGAAAGACAAGTTGCTGCATCTTTCCTTGATGTTTTAAGGATACTGTTCAAGTGTTTTGCAAAATTTATAAATAACCGTTGTAAACAAATGAGCCATGGTCATAACTTTAAAGAACAAAGAAAAAATCGAAATGAAATCCACAAAGAGATTTTCAACCTAAAGTATTCATATTCAAACAAAACAAACTAAAAGCTAAACTAGGAATATTCCAGAGTCCCGATTCTAAGATACAGCAAAGCAAGAGACAGTGCCCTTCCCCCTCAAGAAATGTGTAGTTTTCTCAATGGAATATTTTCATTGATTCCCACTTGATCAGAGAGGTTATAAATAAAGTGGCACAGAATGGACATTGAGATTTCTGTGATTTACTCCTGAAGTGGCCTTCCTATCGTGTGGTCTTGGGGTGTCACTTTGTCTTGTCTGGTCCTTAGCGCTCTTAAGCATGACACCTGAGAGATGGTTGAACAGGATTCTATAATCCTTCTGAATAGAAACCGGACTTCAGATTTCAGGGTGTAGTTCTATAAACTCCCACTAGGGGACACCATTTGCATAGCCAAATGTTACGTTTCAGCCACAAGCGCATTAGAGTTGGGTAGCAAATTTTCAGGGAGAGAGGAAAAGTATAAACAGGTGGAGATTGTACAGTGGAATGAAGTCCTGGGACTCAGCCGGCCCCCAGCTCCGCTAGAGGTAAAGTCAGGCCACTCCTGAGAGCCCAGAAAGAGGCAGCGTCTCAGAAGAAGGCTTTGGCTTTTCCGGGGGATTTCTGAGTTTCTGGATTGGTATTGATTGTTGTTGTTGTTAAGAGCCGTTAAGTCGTTTCTGACCCATAGTGGCCCTGTATAGGGTTTCCAAGGAGCAGCTGGTGAGCTTGAACCACTGACCTTGAGGTTCAAACGACTTTGCAGTCCAGCACATTAACCCATAGTGCCACAACAGGACTTCTTGGTATTAATTACTAAACACGTTTTGACCGTAGATTGGTATATTTATGAGGGCATAATATGTTTTGCTTCATTTGCTAATTTATTTTAAGTGACCAAAGAAGGCTTTGTAGGTGCTGACTCATAGTGACTCTGTAGAAGGTTTTAAGAGACTGTAAATCTTTGATGGTGATGTTGATAACATGCTGTCTAGTCAATTCTGACTCATAGCGACCCTGCATAAGGTTTCTGAGGAACAGCTGGTGGGTTTGAACTGCCAACTTTGTGGTTTACAACCCAGTGCAGGGTTTCCAAGGCTGTAATTTAGCAGGTCATGTATAATATGTCCTCCTATACCATGCACTCCTGGGGTGGCAGTGTAGAATCAGCACAGGGTCGGTCGGAACCAACTCAATGGCACATAGCAACAACAACAACTATCTGAGGAATGGAGTCCTGGTGTGGCGCTGTGGGCTAATGCATCGGACTGCAAAGTCGTTTGAACTGCAAAGTCAGCAGTTCAAACTCACCAGCTGCTCCTTGGAAACCCTATACATGGTCGCTATGGGTCGGAATCGACTCAACAGCACTTAACAACAATAATCTGATAAATAGGAGCTCTAATAGCATAGTTTTTACGAATCAGGCTGGTAACCTCAAGGTCAGCAGTTCAAAACCACCAGCTGTTCCATGGGAGAAAGATGAGGCTTTCTGCTCCCATAAAGATTTACAGCCTTGGAAACCCTGTACAGGGTCACTGTGAGTCGGAACGGACTCCATGGCACATAACCACCACCACCAATCTGAGAAGTATTTCTATGTTGCTTTGAGGAGAACTTGTGCTGTGAAGATTTTATATAAACCATTTTCCTGATTGTTATCTTCCTTTAGGCCATTTTGGATCTTGTATTGCCTCCTACTTTATATTCCTGAGATGCTTGTTTGGAATTAACATTGTGGTTTGCAGTCCAGTGCTGATCCTACAGTGCCAAACAATGGCAGAAAGCTTCATCTTTCTCCTGTGGAGCAGCTGGTGGGTTTGAACTGCTGTCTTTGTGGTGCCTTAGGAGGGTACAGGCTCTGTGGGAGACAGCAATGGCAACCGAGGAAACATTCCGTAGCCGTCCTTGATGTGGGTGGGCTGGGAGGGTGAAGACAATTTTGACAGTGATGAAAACAGACTAATAGATACAAACAGACAAAAAACCAGACTCAACAACGAACGCCAAACCAGTTACTACAGAGTCCATTCCAACTCATGGTACCCTTATGTGTATCAGAGTAGAGCTGTAGCCTATAGAATTTATAACACTGTGACTTCTCTGAGGAGATCACCAGGCCTTTCTTCTGAGGTGCATTAGCCAGGATAGATTTATACTACCAACCTTTTGATTTATAGTGGAGTGCTTAACCATTTGTGCCACCCAGGGACTCCTTGACAGGCACAGGGGAGAGAACAACTAAACAAACTGGGGTAGGATGTTGGGTAAAAAGGAAGCAGTACAGCAGAGCTGAAATATAACCAGAGAAGAAGAGAGGAGCTTGCTGCCTGTGCCGGTCACAAAGGGACAATCTCTGGGTTTTACTAGAATCCACAGAGGAGCCTCAGAGGCCTTCTAGAGTTTGTGGGAGTAGACAGCGAGTGTAAGATTTCTTATAGAAAAAGGGACCTAAGCTTTATGTAAAGCCACTGTTATAAGTAGTGGGAAGGAGAACAATTTTGAATTGCACTGATTTTTCTTCTATTAGCTACCAGGACTAAGGTGTACCTGGCCATGGTATTTTCAATAACCTCAAATGCATGTGAAAATTGGACAGTGAATAAGGAAGACCATCGAAGAATTGATGCTTTTGAGTTACGGTGTTGGAGGAGAATATTGAAAGTGCCGTGGGCTGCCAGAAGATCAAACAGATCTGTGTTGGAAGAAGTGCAGCTAGAGTGCTCCTTGGAGGCCAGGATGGCCAGACTTCATCTCTCATACTTTGGACATATTGTCAGGAGGGACCAGGCACTGGAGAAGGATATCATGTTTGTTAAGGTAGAGGGTCAGAGAAAGAGAGGAAGAAACACAATGAGATGAACGGACACAGTGGCAGCAGCACTGGGCTCGGGCGTATTGACATTGTGAGCATGATTCAGGACTGGGCAGTGTTTTGCTCTTCTGTGTCCAGGGTCACTATGAGTCAGTACAACAGCCAACTATGAAAGAAGCACTGGTGGTTGTGTGGTAGAATTCTCACCTTCCACACACAGGACACCGGGTGTGATTCTCAGTCAGTGACCTCTCAGTGCATAGGTTTGTGTGTTGCTGTGTTACTGAACCAATTTCTGTGGAGGTTTCAGACTAAGACAGACTTGGAAGAAAGGCCTGGAAAATCAGCCAGTGAAAGTCCTATGGATCCCACTGGTCTCATCTGCAACCAATCTTGGGGAATGGAGCAGGCGCAGACTGCATTGCATTTCGATGTGCACCGGGTCACTATGAGATGGCAGCCAACTCAATGACACTAACAGTGACATCATCTACCCAAGGCCCATGTAAGCACACACCCAAACAGGAGTACTCAAATACTGCCCAGGTCACGGGCTCCTGGATTCACCCAGAGTCCCTCCAGTGGGCCAGCACCTGTGGTCCTCATCTGGGTTCAACTTGTTCCCTGACCTTCCCCCCCTTTAATGTCATTGGCACTTCCTCATTTTCACACAGAAGGAGCTCCACTTACAAGTTATAAGAATATGTAGAAGGAAATGAATAAGATGTTGTTGTTGTTAAGTGCCTTGGAGTCGGATCTGACTCATAGCAACCCTGTATACGTTTCCAAGGAGTGGCTCTTAGTTTGAACTGCTGACCTTGTGGTTCAAACCAACCTTTCGGTCCAGTGCTTTGTCCTACAGCGCCACCTCAGGTCCAGGGAAAAGGATGATGGTGGTGGTTATGTGCCGTAGGGTTGGTTCTGATACATAGCGAACCTGCATAAGGTTTCTGAGGCTGTAAATTTTTATGGAATCAGAAAGCCTCATCTTTCTCCCACAGAACTGCTGGTAGTTTCGAACTTCTGACCTTGAGATTAGCAGCCTGACTCGTAACCACCATGCTACCAGAGCTCCTTAGGGAAGAGGATACAGGCTGTTTATTATGATAGTGTGAATAGTTGTTTCATTTTATTTAATTTTAGACAGCTGCAGAATGTATACATGAACCTGCATTCAACGTATGGTTAGACATTTTGAAAAGTTTTTTCTTTTCAGCAGGTTCTTAACTTTCATATAAGCTGATCACTTACTTAAAATGTTCATAGTCTTTCGAGTCTGATGCTTATGCTGACTCTCCTTTCAGACTGTCCTCCATAACCCCTCCATTATCGTAACTTCTCCTTTAGGCACGATCCTTGATGCTA
Organism: Chrysochloris asiatica; assembly: GCF_000296735.1. Classification (NCBI taxonomy): domain Eukaryota; kingdom Metazoa; phylum Chordata; class Mammalia; order Afrosoricida; family Chrysochloridae; genus Chrysochloris; species Chrysochloris asiatica. The sequence continues at coordinate 4,358,698 of NW_006408674.1, forward strand.
TCAACATTTTATATAAATATTTTAAATTTTGATCTGTTTCTTCAGTCAAATACCTAGATTATCATCTTACCTGATAAGTATCCTTTCAAGTTAGAAACAGCCAACTGAAGGATACTGACCTAAAGGTTTCTGTCTTCTTCTAAATTGCATCATGTTTTTGAAACCTACAAATGTCACCACTATTATTTTATGAGCTTTACTCATTTCCAACAAGAACTTCATACAGAAAGATAGTGAAAGGTTATTAAGAAGACAAGGAAGAATAAAAGACCAAAATGGGTATCAGTAGAGACTCTGAAACTTGCTCTCCACCATAGAGATGCTAAAGCAAATGGAAGAAATGAGGAGGTAAAAGAGCTGAACAGAAAATTTCAAAGGGCATATTGAGAAGACTAGGTCAATCATTATAATGAAACGTGCAAAGATCTGGAATTAGAAAATCAAAGGGAAGAACACGCTAAGCATTTTTCAAACTGAAACAACTGAGGAAATATTCTAGATTATATTTGAAATACTGAAGGCAATACTATAGGCAAAATTTTGAATGATGCAGAACGCATCAAAAGAAGATGGAAGGAATACACAGAGTCACTATACCAAAAAGAAATGGTTGAAGCTCAGTCATTTCAAGTGGTAGCATAGGATCAAGATCCAATGATACTGAAGGAAGAAGTTCAAAGTGCACTGAAGGTATTGACAAAGAGCAAGG
>NW_006408674.1:4359626-4366676 GCF_000296735.1 Chrysochloris asiatica
TATATCTTTGTGGGAGAGAAAGTTTCATCTTTCTACTAAGGAGTAGTTAGTGGGCTTGAACCATTGACCTTGTAGTTTGTAGTCCAGTGCTTATCGTACAGATCCTCTGCAGTCCTTTCTCACAGTTTAGAAGGATAGAAATCTGAATTCAGAGGACAGGCTCTGAATAAAGGTCCTTGTTTACTTTCAGAATCTGTAAGTACAGTTCTTAGTTAGATGGAGGGATTTCCCTTCTATTTCTATTTTGCTGAGCGTTTTTATCAAGAATCGGCAATGGGGTTTGTCAGATTACTTGTACACCAATTGATTTCCTTTGTTGCATGTATGTGGTAGATTCCATGGGTTATGTTTCTAATGTTGAGCTATCCTTGCTGTCTGGTAGAAATCTCACTTGATCCTTACATATATTTTTTTAAATTGTTAGATTTTATTGTTTAGGAGTTTGTTGAGATATTTGTCTCTAAGATCTTGAGGGATATTGATTGGTCTATAATTTTTTAAGTAGTGTCTTTGTCTAGTTTTGGTATCAGCTTGCTTTATAGGATGAGTTCAGGAGTCCATCCTTTTCTATGTTCTGGAAAAGTTTGAGTGGGGTTAGTGTCAGCTTATAACTTAAAGTTTGGAAGAATTTCCCAGTGAAGCCATATGGGTCAGAACTTTTTGTTGTTGGGAGTTTTTCTTTCTTTTTTTTTAATGACCTGTTCAATCTCTTCTTATAATGGGTTTGGTCAAATTTTCTGCTTCATATTGTGTTAGTTTTTGTGTGTAATGTATTTTTAGAAATGTGTCCCTTTCGTCTAGGTTTTCAAATTGTTCAAATACAATTCTTTGTAGTCTGTTATTTTTCTTTTTATTTCAGTTGTTTCTGTTTTGAAATTACCTATTTCATTACATATTCACATTGTTTGAATCTTATCTCTTTCCTTTGCCAAATTTGCCAGTGTTTTGCCAATGTTATAAATCCTTTCAAAGAACCAATTCTAGTCTTGTTGATTCTTTCTATTACTTTTCTGCTTTATTGCTTCATAATTCTGCTTAAATCTTTATTATTTCTTTTCTTCTGGTGACTAAACCACTTCCTGAAGTTAGTTTTTGAATTGTTTGTGATGTGTTATGTTAAGGTAAAAAGATTTTAAATCTTTTTTCTTTTTGATGTGTGTACTTATTGTTATAAATTGTCCTCTGAGTACTGCTTTTGCTGTTTCCCAAAGATTTTGATATGTTTTATGTTCATTCTTGTCTGATTCAAGGAATTTTTTAGGATTTCATTTTCTATTGAAAAGGGGTGAAGAAGAAGAAAATAAAAAGAAGGAGGAACAAGAAAAGGCTGAAGAAGAAAGAAAAAGGATATGAGGAAAAAGAAAAAGAGAGAGAAAACCCCCCGGCACATTATCAGCACAAGTGCGAGCAAGAAAAACATGGCTGTGACAGCAATGGTCACTCTTACTGCTAAATACAGAGGGTCAAGGATGGGCATGGCTGAATGTGGAGGTCATGGAGGTGGGTCACCTGCTCCAAGGTGTTAAAAAATAAAGAGGCAGGAGCAGAGAAAAAGAAAGAAAAAAAAAAAAACAGTGAGGGTGGAAGAGGGAAGAACTAAAAAAGAAACAGAAAAAAATATGTTAGCCACCACAAATGGTTGCAGCAGGAAAGGCGTGGTGATCCACTTTCAGAAAATCAGTCACTGAAAATGCTATGCAGCCCAGTTCTACTCTGACACACATCAAGCTGCCATGATTTGAAGTTGGCTACGTGGCAGTGGATTGCGTTTCTCTAAAACATCCACAGTCTTAGAGAAACAACATTTCTCTTGTTCTCTCTTGACTTAAAAACACAATATTAATTGGCATTTGTCTCCCTGACTTTGCTTGGCATTTAGACAGGAAGTGAGATGTCAAGTTTTCTCCTTGTAGTTTCAGACGGAAGTGGTTGGATCATTAAAGCAAAACCAAACGGTTGCTGTCAAGTTGACTTCAACTTGAAACTGTGCACCAGAGAGTTTCCAATGGCTGATGTCTCGTCTCCAAAATGGATTGCCAGACCTTTCTTCCCAGGTGCCTCTGGGTGGACTTGAATCTCCACTTTTTAGATTAGCAACCAGATGAATTAAGCATTTACACCACCCAGAGACAACTGAATTGGCAGGTCGTGATATTCCTAAGACACCTGCCTATAGACAGAGAAGAGTCTCATTGCTGAGATTTCAAGACACTAATTGGGATTCCTGAACCACAAGGTCAGCAGGTCAAACCCCTCAGCAGCTACTTGGAAGCCCTATACAGGGCCGTTGTGAGTCAGAATTGAGTCAGTGACACTTAAAAACAACAACAATTTTGACTTGCTTGCTGTTGTTAAGTGCTGTCATGTCTGTTCGGACTCACAGAGACCCTGTAGAAGGTTTCCCAAGGAACAACTTGTGGGTTTGAACCACTGACCTTGCAGTGCTTATCCTACAGTGCCACACTTGGTAGTGCTCTGCTTATAAAGTCCTTCTCTCTGGTTCTTCCTTCTCTGTCACTGAGAAGGGAAGGACCAAGAAAGAGACCAGGCCGGCCCACACTCCTGTCTTGTCTTTTCCTGCGTCTAGTGAGAGTTTACTGAGACTGAAGATGTGGGGTTGGTTTGGAAGAATCTGAAATGTAACAGAAGACCTCAAGGATACAACAGTCCAAACACGGACTGCTGTGGTTATCAAAGGTCCAGCCTTGGAACGAAAGGGTCACTATGAGTTCAAGAACTGATGACTCCTTGACAATTCACAACAACAACAAATGTATTATTTGGAGTCCTCAACCAGTTAACAATGGTACACTGTTTCTTATATGCTATTGTTCTGTTTGAGGGTATGTGTGCATCTAAATACTTGCACATGTATGTGCTTGTATGTGTGTGTCTTGCTCTATCAGCAACATCATGGGATAGAGCAGAAATCTTCATTTATGTGTTGGATTTTAAAAGGCTTGGATTTCAAGGGATATGGTAGGTTTGAACTTATTAGCACACAAATAGCAATTGAAAAAAGCAAAAGAATAAAAAGCAAAAAAAGGAGATGGAACAAAATCTGAAAAAAAATTAAAGTGCTAGAAGAAATCATAAGTATATTTTATAACTTGAGGGTAGGAAAACCTTTCAAAGTATGTGATGGAAACCAACAATCATAAAGTAAAATATTAATCAATTTTACTGTAAAAATTATTTAAAATGCCACAAACAAGATGAAAGCAAAATATTTCCCAGCATATATTGCCCGAACACATGACAAAGAGACTAATATCCTGCAACATTCAAAAAAGTGTTAACAAGACAATTTGAATATTATTTAAACATCTGCATAAAAGTGAACAGAAGATGAGAAAACAATAAAACTTACATGTGGCTGAAAAACATGAAATGATATCCAGACTTAGTATTAATCAAAGCAATAAAAATAACTTTTAAAAGATTTACATATAAAGGACTTTGTTGAAAGGTATTTTTCTCCTTTCATATTAAAGAAATGAAAACAAAAAAAAACAACAACAAAATCTAACACTGTGGGGAAATAGGTATACTCCCAACTGTTTGTAAGAGTATAAACTATCACATTCTTTTTTCTTGAGATGTTTGGCACTGTACATCAAAATGCAATCTATATGCATACCTAGTAAGTTTCTAGCAGGAGTCCTGGTGTGGGATCAGCACTGGACTGCTAATCACTAGGTCGGCAGTTCAAACTCACCAACTACTCCTCAGAAATCAACAGGGTTGCTATGAGTTAGAACCCACTTGACAGCACTTAACAACAACATCCTGAGCCAGAATCCACTTCCTGGTACTTAAGGACAATAACATTATCTAACAATTAATTACATTTCAAGGCATTTCCCCTAAAGAGATCAGCACACAGATGTGAAAAACATATGTGTGAAGCTTGTCCTGCATGTGATATAGAACCCAGTGAATGAAAAGCAACGTTATACATGTTGGTGATAAGGAATTCATGTGATGCTCAGGGCAATCGATCTGTGATAGAACAGCGATGCACAGTGATGCCTTTGAACTAGTGAGTACGTGTATGTGTGAATGAGAACACGTGCTGTATACACTTGTCTATGTACAGTCAGTTTGCCCACCAAAACATTAAGGGATATATGAGGTGATCTTTTTCTTTTATTCCAAGTTGTTGTTGTTGTTAAGTGCCATCAAGTCGGTTCCGACCTATAACAACCCTGTATAGGGTTTCCAAGGAGCAGCTGGTAAGCTTGAACCACCAACCTTACAGTTCAAACGGCTTTGCAATCTGGGGCATTAACCCACAGAGCCACTATTGTTTAATCCTTTGCAATGAATGTGCGGTTTTACAAAAATCTCTTGTACAGTGAACATTGATGTTAAGATTGATGTTTGGCTGTCTGAGAATTTCCAAATAAGTTCTCCCAGCAGTGTCTCATATACAGGGTGCAGGGAACCTAGGTGACAAATAAGGGTTTTGTTTTACATGGCTGCCTGGAAGAAGTTTGCAATCTCAAACAGAGTTGTTTGTTTGCAGAAAGATCAGTAAAGAGAACTAAGGAGTTTTGAGTTCTTTTCTTACTTTCAACAAAATCTGAATTTTCAAGTACAATGAGAGACCTGGAGAAAGAAGCTTGAATCTCTTTAACACAGTTGTTACCTGTTTCAGTGCCTTGAACATGGTACCTTTGCCTACGTACTCTTACATCTTCTTATCTGTACCTGACAAGTGTGTGCCTTGATAGAGCAATGGCTGATTTAAAGTTTGAAAGGTATAGTCCATAACCCACTGCCTTCAGAGCCGATTCCGCCTCATGGCAACCCCAGCTGTTATAGAGTAAAACTGTGTTGTAGGATTTTCTTAGCTGTCATCTTGACAGAACCAAATTTCCAGGCCTTTTCCCACACAGCACCTCTGTGTAGGTTTGAACTGTAATTCTTTACATTAGCAGATGAATGCAAATGCTTGTGCTTCCTAGGGACTTTGGTTTTAAAGGTTTGTTGTTTGTGCTATGATCTCGATTCTGACACATAGAGACCCTATTGGACAGAGTTTTCTAGGGCATAAATCTTTATAGGAACAGACTATCAAGTCTCTTCTCTTATGTAGCCATTGGTGGATTTGAACTGCTGACCATTTTGTTAGCAGCTGAACGCTTAAACACTTACAAAATAGGAATCTATGTTCTAAATGGAATTTTGGGTTTCTTCAATATTTTCTGTTCTCTTTCCAAGTCTGATTCAGGAAAACTAGGAAATGATTCTTAGTTCAGGTGAGATTAATTCATTTCTCATTATGGTCAAATTAGTAGAACTTCTATGCTCACCCTCCACTGAGAAAAATCTATTGTCCTGTACTCTAATGCCACCAAAATAATTATTTAGCTCTGGTGGTGCAGTGCATTAAGTGTTGGGCTGCTAGCTGCAAGGTTGGCAGTTCAAGCCCACCATCTACTGCATAGGAGAAAGACGGGGCTGTTTGCTCCCATCAAGACTTTCAGTCTTGGAAGACTTGTGAAGCAGCTCTTTTTTGTCTGATGGATTCACTATGAGTTGGAATCAAGCGGGTTTAGTTTGGGTTTGGTGAGTACTGAGGGAAAGCAAAGAGTTTACCTTCAGAACAGATGGAACCCTGTGCATGGTCCCTGTGGAGGATTTGGGTGTAGTGGGCATTTGCTAGATTGTGGTGGTTCCCTGGAGGCTCCTCTTATTTTGGGAGCCATGGTCGGTGTCAAGCTTCATGAACTAGTGCAGGAAGAACCCTTCCCTCCTCTCACCCCTGATCACCAGGGCCCAGATATTCACACTGATAGGTGGGCAATGGCCCAGGAGGGAGAGTGATATGCCAGACTCTGCTAGGGCAAGCCCTTCCTTCAAGTCTTTCCATCTGAAGCTAGGCTTCCTTCCCACTAGCAATTAGTCTTAATGACAAATGACAGAGGTTCTAAAACTGGGATCCGAGTACACTTCACAGAAGAAACAATAAATAAACCCAGAAGCTATCAAATAATAGCAGCGGGGTTTGTGCCTATTAGAAGCTAAAAGCACAATGTAAGGACTGTGTTCTTTTTGGCATGAGCATTCTTGTGGAATTATTCACTCTTCCTAAAGAGGCTGGGATTTCCACATGGAGAGTTCAGATGGAGAGAGTCATCTGCAGATCCTGTTCCAAGCTTTCTTATTATTTCCTCGTGAATTGTTTAGTCAACTGCCCTGTGGGCACGGAACTTTCAGTTATCACAGCTTCAAATTAAGATTTCTTTTCAAAACTGAGTTCAGCAAATTTTGATTTGTCCTATTTTGTTTGCTTAGCCTGCTCCAGCAGCATGTCTCTATATGAGTTTCCAAGTTAAATGTTTTTAGCTTGAGTGTGCAAGATATTGGGACATCATCATTTGCTTTGTATAGCCTGAGGCCAGGAGGCTTTGGAAGAAGATGAAGCTGATTTTACAATCACTGAAGTTCTAAGCTGTACAAAAGGGTGTAGAGTCCCATATGCCTTAAGGACCTGCCACCTCCCTAAGCCAGTATTTCAATTGCTGCCCACAGTCACCTGAATTTGTAAGCATCTTCCCCTCCCCTGATTTATTTGTCCTATTCACACTTCTCTTCATCTAACACAGTGTTGGATTTTATTTTACTTATCTTGTCCATTGCCTTGCCCCAGCTATGTCTTCATGTGGGTAGGATATTTGGTTTGTTTGTTTTCACAGTTCTTATCCAAAGGATTAGAATTGTAGCTCTCAGTAAAGAGTAAGTGAATCTCATAGTCTTGGTCCGATTACAAAGTGATATCAACTTGATTCTGACTCATAGCAACTCCATATAGGGTTTCTGAGGCTGATAATCTCTGGAAAAAATGGCAGCAGAAAGCCTTATCATTCTTCCAAGGAGCAGCTGATGGACTTGAACTGCTAACCTTGCGGTTAGTAGTCCAATGCTTATCCTATAGCACCACTATTGCTCCCTATCCTTGGTCCTAGGACTGTCCTTTGTACTTTATAGAATAAATCATATGTAATCTAGTGTCGTGGTTACAAATCAGGCTGCTAATCTCAC
>NW_006408674.1:4367081-4369357 GCF_000296735.1 Chrysochloris asiatica
TTTCACCATACTTATTCCATCTGAATTCTGAACAGATAATCTGAGAAGCTGGATTAACTGAAGAAGAAAGTGACCTCAGAATTGCAGGAAGATACATTAACAACCTACAACATGCAGATGATAAAACCTTGCTTTCTGAAAGTGAAGAGGATTTTAAATACTTACTGATGAAGATCAAAGACCACACAGCCTTCATTTTGGATTGTACCATATATGAAGAAAACAAAAATCTGCATAACTGGGCCAATAAATAACAACATGGTAAATGGAGAAAAGATTGAAGTTGTCACAGATTTCATTTTCCTTGAATCCACAATCAACACTCATGGAAGCAGCAGTCAAGAAATCAAAGGACATACTGCATTAGGCAAATCTGCTTCAAAAGACCTCGTTAAAAGTGATATCAGGACAAAGATATCAGTTTAAGTACTAAGGTGATCTTGACCCAAACTGTAGTCTTTTCAGTAGTCTCATATGTATGAGAAAGTTGGCTAATGAATAAGAAAGATTGTAGAACTGATGCATTTGAATTATGGCATGGAAGAAGAATATTAAAAAGTAACATTGGCTTGCCAAAACAAACCAATCTGTGTTGGAAGTACAGCCAGAATGCGCCTTGGGCAAGACTTTATGTCTTATACTTTGGACATGTTATCAGGGGTGACTAGACCCTGGAGAAGGACATCATTCTGGATGAAATGGAGAGTCATTGGAAAAGAGGAAGACCCCCCTCCCCCATTGGGATGGGTTGATTGGGTGACAGCAACAAGAGGCTCAAACGTAAAAACAATTGGGAGAATGGATCAGGACTAGGTAGTGTTTCATTCTGTTGTGGATAGTCAACTTGATAGCACCTAACAACAAACAACAAATCTTATATGTCAGATAAGCATTGGATGGCTAACCAACCACAAGGTCAGTAGTTTGAGTCCACTATTCATTTCAAGAGAGAAAGAGGACGCTTTCTGTTCCTGTAACGATTTCGTGGTAGTGGGGTTTGTGTGCCATGGAGTAGGTTCCGACTCATAGTGACCCTGTGTAGGGTTTCCAAAGCTGTAAATCTTTATGGAACAGTAGGACTCATCTTTTTCTTGTGGAACAGCTGGAGACTTTGAGGTTAGCAGTTGAAATTAGTGAGGTAGTTCTGACTCTTAACTGTTACACTACCAGAGCTCCTTCAGCCTCATCTTTCTTCCATGAAGTGGCCATTGTTGTTGTTGTTGAGTACCATTGAGTCTGTTCTGACTCACAGTGACCCTGTATAGGGTTTCTGAAGAGTGGCTATTGAATTTGAACTGCCACCCTTGCGATTTAAACCAACCTTGTGGTCGACTACTTATTCCATAATGCCACACCAAGACTCCAAGTCAAAAATGTATTGCTAAAAAATGACAGGAAGTTTTATTAAACAAATATTTTTAAATACTCCATCAAGGTCCAAAGGTCCATACGCTTCTGAAGGCAGTGTTTCCATTTTTCTTACCTTTCTCTGCCAAATTCTGCACTCTTTGGTTTATATCACATTGAAATGGCAGATTTGGCATTCTCCAGGAACTCAAATTGTACTCCTTTTACGTGTTCTTTGTGTTTTGGCACCTAAAAAAAACTGTGAAGGGGGAGAGAACAAACAAGATGGCAGATTGGGTGGACGTGTAGTAAAGAGCTTCGCCAACAACAACACAGAATACCTGACCAAGCAGGCTCAGGGGATGGTCCCAGAACTCTGAACCACAAATGAAGGATTTTAGAAGGTTGGGAGGCTCACAGCTGGGGGAATTTGTGACAGAAGCAAGAAATCTATTGCTTTCTAGTCTGGGATGCTCGGCTGCTCCAGGAGCCACCATCTTGGATGAGACCAAGTGGGGGAAGGATCGGAGCGGCCACAGATGCCTGGCAGAACCATGGAGATAAAGGTGTGGACATTCTTTTCTTTTGGTATCTGTTCATTGGTCCCTTGCTGTCTGCGCACCTCCATTTTGGTGGCTATAGGGTTGCCTGAGCTAGTGGGCACCTCAGCCCCACCCTCAGAGGGTTCTACTACGCATGCACACAGATCTCCTTGAAATTTAAAGAGATAGTTTCCAATTAAAACCAAATGGCCACAGCCGGCACTGAACTGTTTCCAACTAGAAAAAAGGCCTGAACGGGGATTGTGGAGCAGGAAAAGCAGACAAAAGAAGAAATAAGTTGAAAATTAAATCCTAAGTTACGTCAAAACGACCAACAGTGGTATCTTGAAACTTCTCAGGAAGAAGAGTGAAAAGAGAAGCCCATTT
>NW_006408674.1:4371621-4378868 GCF_000296735.1 Chrysochloris asiatica
TTACAGTCCAGAAACAGAGGACCCCAGGACCATCAAGAGAGGACCACACAAATAGAATGTGGGACCTTATCCAGAGAAGCACCAGCACCAGAGATGGAGGCAGAGATGGGGGCATGGAGGACTCTAGATTCATCAACTAAGAAGAGAAGGACTAAGAACTGGTGGCCAGGAACAGACTTGCAGAATGTGCCCTTTGGAGATGTTAATTATTATATATGCCTGAGTGGGATTTTTGTTTGTGTGTTTTTTAAGAAAGCTAAAGTGGATAGAGAGAAATACTGTTAATTGATGGTATATGGAGGGGATTCTAATCAATGGTAATGAAACAAGTTATTTGAATTGTTGAATGTCAAACTGATGATGTGCCCTGTAAACTTTCACCCAATCCACAATAAAAACCTTAAATTAAAACAAACAAACAAACAAAAAAACTGTGAAGGGGCATGATCAGGGCTGTAAGGCTGATCGACACATTTTATTTTCTCAATGAAATTCTCCTAGGATAACCCTGGCTACCCTTGAAGAATGAGCAGGCGCAGTGTCATGCTGGAAAAAAATCCTGGGAATAATTATGTTGGCTTTTTTTCTCACCAATGCAGTTTTCAATTTTCTTAAAGCTTCTTCCTAACAAATCCCTATGTCCTTCAAGGTAGATATGTCCTTCAGAAAATGTATCACATTTACCCACTTTGGAGTCCAAAATAGTCTCCATAACCTTCTAAGCTGATCTCTCTTCCTTGAATTTAACTGGTCCAGCAGATCCTCTCTGAAACCCTTGTTTTGATTGAACCTTTTTTAAAAGACACCCTAACAAGAATGCTGTTATTGTTGATAAGTGCTGTCAAGTTTCTAATGATTGATCCTGTATCGGGTTCCCAAGGTGCGGCACGTGGGTTTGAACCGCTGACCTTGTGTTTCAAAGCCCACTGCTTGTTCTACAACACCACAGCAGGAGTTCCTAACAAGAATAAAACAACAGTATTACTGAGAGAACTTGTCTGTAGCCACCCTATGATCAAAGAAACATGTTTAAACACACACTGTTTGGAGTAACCCGTACATGTATGAGTTGGAACCTTAGTAGCAGTGCTTTTGGACTTACCTTTGTGCAATGGGAGATACAGTTAGCTTACTGTATGGGTGGGCTCTGCATCATAGATTAAAAACATTGCGGTGGGGTTGGTAGCAATTAAGTGGTCAAAGCAATCCTTTGAAGACTAAGAGGGAGTGTGAAAAATACTATACATAGAGCAATGACATAGTATTAGGTATTATAAATAATCTACAGATGGCTTAAAGTATATGAAGTTACTTGCAAATATCATGTCATTTTATAAGTGGGAATTAAACATCTTCAGATATTGGTATTCAGGGAGTCCTGGAACCAACCCCTCGTGGATACTGAGGAACAGGTATAGTTGATATACGATGGCTCTAAAAGAAGTCCTGTAAGATGCACTGCAAAGATAAACCAAGGATGGTTTACGGAACTTCAAAGATTCTGTACTTTGCAGGAAGTCACTGTGGGCTATAGAGAGTTGTTGAGCAGAGGAGTGACACAGCTTTGCTTCTTTAGGGGATGGATTGACCCTTTTTTGTGCACTTTGTTGTTGTTGTTCAGTGCCATCAAGTGAGTACTGACTTATAGCGACACTTTGCACAACAGAAGGAAACACTGCCCAGCCCTGTGCCAACCTCATAATCATTGCTACGTTTGAGTCCATCGATGCTGCCACTGCCAATCCATCTCATTGGGGTCTTCCTCTTTTTCTCTGACCCTACATTTTACAAAACATAATATCTTTTTCCAAGTACTGGTCCCTCCTGACAGTATGTCTGAAGTATGAGAGAAGAAGTCTGGCCATCCTGGCCTCCAAGGAGTATTCTGGCTGTGCGTCTTCCAACACAGATCTGTTTGTTCTTTTGGCAGCCCGTAGTACTTTTAATATTCTCCCCTAACTCCATAACTCAAATGCATCAATTCTTCTACAGTCTTCCTTATTCATTGTCCAACTTTTGCATGCATATGAGGTTATTGAAAATATCACAGCTTGGGTCAGGTGCACATTAGTCCTCAAATTGACATCTTTGCTCTTAAACACTTTAAAGAGGCCTTGTGCAGCAGATTTGACTAATGCAATACGTCGTTTGATTTCTTGACTGCTGCTTCCATGAGTGTTGATGATTGATCTGAATAAAACGAAGTCTTTGACAACTTTGATCTTTTCTCCATTTATTGTGATGTTATTTATTGGTCCAGTGGTGAAGATTTTTGTTTTTTTTATGTTAAGGTGAAACTTATATTATATGGAAGGCTATGGTATTTGATTTTCATCAGTATTTTAAGTCCTCTTGGCTTTCAGCAAGCAAGGTTGTATCATCTGCATATCACAGGTTTTTAATGAGTCTTCCTCTAATCCTGATGCCATGTTTTTCATCATGTAATCCAGCTTCTTAGATTATTTGCTAAGCATACAGATTGAATAAGTATGGTGAAAGAGTACAACATTGGTGCATACCACAGGAATAACAAAATATAATTACTTCTACAAAAGCAGTTTATTTACATTGGTGGTGGTTATGTGCCGTGGAGTCAGTTCCAACTCACAGTGACCTTGTACATGGTTTCCAAAGCTGTAAATCTTTACAGAAGCAGAAAGCCTCATCTTTCTCCTGTGGGACAGCTGGTAGTTTTGAACTGTTGACCTTGAGGCTAGTAGCCCGATTCATAACCATTACATTACCAGACCTCCTTATTTACATTACCTTAATTCAATACGGAGCTCTGGTAGTGTAGTGGTTATGAATCGGGCTGCTAACCTCAGGGTCAGCAGTTTGAAACTACCAGATGTTCCTCAGGAGAAAGATGAAGCTTTCTGCTTCTGTAAAGATTTACAGCCTCAGAAACCCTGTACAGGATTGCTATGAGTCAGAACCGACTCCACAGCACATAACAACAACAACAACAATTCAGTAAGCCCAAGATACTAGTTTACAATATGGAACTCTTTTGGATTTGTGAGAATCAGGCAAACTCTGTACCTTCCAAATGCATCATTTAATGCCATCACTTCTCACGGTAAAGTTCATTCTCAAACAGATTCAGCCACCAGTTTCCTTTCTCTCTCTCTTACTACCATGGGCCATTTCCCCCTCCCTAGTCTATTCTTCCCACAGTAGCTCAAGGGAGCCTTATAATATGGGAATCCAATCAAGTTCCTGCTATTCTCAGAACCTCCCTCTGCCCCACCCCCACTTAAACACCCACAAGGCAACAGCAACAAGGCAATAGGCAGACTTTAAAGGACTTTTGGAAAGACGCTAAATCTACATTACAGAAATTCCAGTGATGAAAATTCAATGCAAAACATTCTTGCTTTTAGTATTTTTTTTAGCCACTTTGGGTCCTTGGGGACTAACCTCTCACCATAATTCTTCCTTACTCTTTTTCTCACTTTCCCACACACCACTGCCTGTATAAGCATTTTGTTTTTGAGTCATATGTCATGTTTTTTTTTTTACTAAAATGGAATCATACTTTTTAGGTGAATAATGGTTCATCTTCTATATTTCTATTAAATTTTACTTTATGACTGTTGTTAAATGCAGTGGAGTCAGTTTCTACTCATACCAACCATCTATTGAGTTTCCAAGGCTTTTAAATTTTTTGTGGAGGAGAAAGATTCATGTTTCTTCTACAGAACATATGTTGGGTTTGAACTACCAACTTTGTGGTTCACAGTCCAGCGCTTATCTTTTGAAGCCACCTTGCTCCCTATCATATGGCTATGCCATGCTTTATCCAATCAATTTTGGGTTATTGGAATTTACATATCGCCAATATTTTCACACGATAAGCACAAACTGCAATTAAGAGATTTAGAGGTACTTATTTGAGCTTTTCGTCATTTACTTAGAGTTGATGATGAAACTGGAAGTTCTGGGTCTCAGGGAGTTCATATTTTCAGAATTTTTGGTGGACATTGCCAAGTGGAACTCTGGAAGGGATGGAACCGTTTATACTTTCACAGGTAACATAGGCAGAGGCTGCAAAACATTGTGGGAAAATGGAGTGAAAAGATAACGGAATTTTTTCCAGGTTCTTTCTGAAGTCCTCTAGTATAACCATGCTTTATTATCCTCCATACTCCCTCAATTTGTCAATACATTTAGCATAATCTCAGTACTTTTAAGAAATGAGTCTAAAATGCATATGAAAAAGAAACATCTAAGAAGGTCCAGGGAGAGGTAGAACTTACTGTATCCGATATAAAAATTTATTACTAAGCTTTACATTACCTAAACTTGGGGTAATCACACGACCAACAGACAGAACAACTGATCAGAACAGCAATTCTGAAGGTCGCGCTAGCACAAGCAGTTGTGTTGTGTTTATGTGTGTGTCTGTTTTATAAGGTCTACTGTTGTGATGGTTGGCTGCCATCTACTTGGCTCCGACTCATGGAGACTGACCCGGTATATGCACCATCCTCACAGTCCTGGCTGTGTTTGAGCCCATTTTGGCCACCATATCATTGAGGGTCTTCTATTTCAAGGACCCTCCACTCTTACAAAGCACCATGCCCTTCTTCAGGGATTGTAAATAGGAAATTTCATATCAGTAGGCAAGGGTCAGAGAAAAAGGAAGACCCCCAGCAAGATGGATTGGCAAAGTGTCAGTATCAATGGGCTCAAGCGTGGTAACAGTTGTGAGGCTAGCCCAAGATCAGGCAGTGTTTCATTCTGTTGTGCACAGGGTCACTATGAGTTGGTACTGACTCCATGGCACCTAACAACAACAAGGCAAATATTACAGTTTGTCGTGTGAAAATATTGGCAACATGTAAATTCCAATACCAGGAAATTGAATACACCATGGCAAAGGCATAGTTATATAATAGGGAGCAAGGTCGCTCCATAGGATAAACACAAGGTCTGTGGTTCAAGCCCAACAGCTAGTCCATGGGAGAAAGATGAGACTTTCAGCTCCTGCAAAGGTTTATAGACTCAGAAACCCTCTACAGGGTAGCTATGAGTCAGAACCAACTTGATGGCATACAGCCACCACCACGAGGACAAAGATGAATCCTGATGTGGCACTGTAGGATGAGTGTTGAACTGGTGACTGCAAAGTTGGCAGTTCAAACCCATCAGATGCTCTTAGAAATCTTACGTTGTTATTGTTAAGTGCCTTGGTGTTGGTCCAGTTCTGACGGTTTAAATCTTTGCGGGAGCAGAAAGCTTCATTTTGCTTCCGTGGAGTGACTGGTGAGCTTGAACTGCCAACCTCTTTATTCAAACCGACCTTGCAGTCCAGCAAATCAACCCACAGCACCACACCAGGACTCATATATCTATTCAATAATTTATACACACTTTGAATGGTTTAAAACTAGCAAAGTTCTTCAGGATTGGAGGAAAATTCATTAACAACCTGTGATATGCAGATGGCATAACCTTACTTGCTGAAAGTGAAAAGGACTTAAAATACTTACTGATGAAGATCAAAGACCACAGCCTTTGGTATGGGTTGTACCTCAATGTAAAAAAAGACAAAAATTCTCACTACTGGACCACTAAACAAATTCCATATAAGTGGACAAAACATTGAGGTTATCAAAGACTTCATTTTGTTCAGATCAACCATGAACACTAAGGAAAGAGGCAGTCAAGAAATCAAATGATATATTGCATTAGGCAAATCTGTCTTAAAGTGATGAAGAGCAAATAAGTCAGTTTGAGGACTAAGGTGTGCCAATAACCCAAGGTTATTTTCAATAACCTCATATGCATGTGAAGACTGGACAGTGAATAAGGAAGACCGTAGAAGAATTGATGCTTTTGAGTTATGGTGTTGGAGGAGAATATGAAAAGTACCATGGACTGCAAAAAGAACAAACAGATCTGTGTTGGAAGAAGTACAGCCAGAGTGCTCCTTGGAGGCCAGGATGGCAAAACTTGGTCTCTCATATTTTGGACATATTGTCAAGAAAGAACAGTCCATGGAGAAAGTTTTCATGTTTGGTAAAGTGGAAGGGTTGGAGACATTGATAAGTGTATATAATTACAGAGTAGTAAAGTACTCTTTCTACACAATATGAATGATAGACTTGTGCTGTACAAATATTTAAGGAACCATAAAATGACTTAAAAAGCCATTGAGAACCTAAACTAACACAGAGTAGAAAACTCAGACAAAAGAAATTGATTGTATAATTTAACCCTCCCTTTTCTCTGCCACACACGCAAAATCTGGGCCCAGATGGCTTTATTGATTAATTCTATCAAACATTCAGAAAAATTGTTTTTGTTGTCGTCATTATAGCGTTTCCAAGGAGAGGCTGGTGAGTTTGAATCACCAACCTTGTGGTTCAAACAAACCTTGCAGTCCTGCATTTATGCTACATCCTCACATGGGTGAAAGAGCAGACACCAATTCTACTCAACCTATTCCAGAACATAGAAAACGATGGAAAACTCTGAAGTTGAATTTTATGAAATGAGCATAACTCTCATACCTAAACCAGGCAGAGATGTCACTAAAAACAAAAATTATAGACCAATGTCCTCCATGAACATAGATGCAAAAATTCTCAACAAAATCCTAGCCAAGAGAATTCAACAACAAATCAAAAAATAATACATCATGACCAAATGGGATTCATATCAGGGGTGTGAGGATGATTCAATGTTAGAAAAATAATTAGTGTAATCTACCATATAAATAATTTGCCCAGAGAATCTTTCAAAAATGAAAATTGAGGCTTGAATGTTTTCTTCAGTTCCCCCAGCTTGAGAAATGCTGACCATGTTCATCCTTTTTAGTTTTCTAATTCTAAATCTTTGCATATTTTATTACAGTATTTGGTTTTATCTTCTCGAGTTTATCTTTGAAATGTTCTCTTCAGCTCTTGGACCTCTTCAGTTCTTCCATTTGCTTTAGCATGTCTACGCTGGAGAGCAAGTTTCAGACTCTTTTCTGACATCCATTTTGACCTTTTCCTTCTTTCTTGTCTTCTTAATGATTTTTTGCTCTCTTCACATATGATGTTCTTGATGTCATCCCGCAACTCTTCTGGTCTTCAGTCTTCAGTGTTTAATGTATCAAATCTGTTCTTCAGATGATCTTTAAATTCAGGTGGGATAAATTCAAGGTCATATTTTGGTTCTCGTGGACTTGTTTTCATTTTCTTCAGTTTCAGTTTGAATTTGCATATCAGTAATTGATGGTATGTTTCACAGTCTGC
>NW_006408674.1:4379681-4384076 GCF_000296735.1 Chrysochloris asiatica
TCCTTGGAGGCCAGGAGCTTTGTCTCTCATACTTTGGACATATTGTCAGGAGGAAACAGTCGCTGGAAAAGGACATCATGCTGGATAAGATGGAGGATCAGAGAAAAAGAGGAAGACCCGCAATGAGATGGATCGGCCAGCTGGCATCATTGATGGCGTCGAGTGTGGCGGCTGTAGTGAGTTTGACCCAGGATTGGACATTGTTTCATTCTGCTGTACATGGGGTCGCTATGAGTCAGTTCCAACTCGATGGCACCTGACAACAACACCATATAAATAAATCAAAGGAAAAGAACCACATGATTATATCGATTGATGCAGAAAAGATATTTGACAAAATCTAACTTCCATTCCTGACAAAAGCATTCTGTAAAGTAGGAACAAAAAAAGTTTCAAATAATTAAGAGCACAAATGTAAGTCCAACAGCCATCATTACTCTCAATGAATAGAAACTGAAAGCATTCCTTTTGTGAACAAGAACCAGACAGGATGCCCTTTATCACCACTCCTATTCAATATTGTGTTGGAAATTTTAGCCAGAGCTATAAGGCAAGCAAGGGAAATTAAAGAAATCCAAACTGAAAAAGAAGATGTAAAACTCTATTTGCAGATGAAATGATCCTATACATAGAAAATCCCAAACACTCAGTAACAAAATTATTGAAACTCATTGAAAGATTCAGCAAAGTTACAGAGTACAAGATCAATATATAGAAATCAGTTGGATTCCTTTATAATAACAAGACAGCTCTAAAAAGCAAATTAAGAAAACAATACCATTTATAATAGTCACCCAAAAGATGAAATACTTAGAAACAAATCTAACCAGAGGAACAAAAGACCTACACAAAGAAAACTACAAAAAACAAGAAACCAAAAGAGACAGAAATGAAAGAATATACCATGCTCATGGATTGGAAGACTTAACATTGTGCAAATGTCAACATTACTGAAATATAATAATTGGAATTCTATTCCAGATTCCAACATCATTCTTTAAAGAGTTGGAAAAACTTATCAGTAATGTTATATGGAAAGGAAAGAGACCTCAGTTAAGCAAAGTACAGTTTAAGAAGAAGACAATTGGAGGCCTCTCACTTCCTAATCTCAAAATTTACTGCACAGCTACAGTGGTCAAAACAACCTGGCAATGGCACTATAAAAGATACAAAAATCAATGGGACAGAATTAAGAACCCAGAAGTAAATCCATCCACATATATCAGCTGACCTCTGACAAAAGGCTGTTGTTGGTTTTAAATGCCATTGAGTCAGTTCTGACCCATAGCAACCCTATATAGGGTTTCCAAGGAATGGCTGGTGAGCTTTAACTGCAGACTTTGTGGTTCAGACCAACCTTGCAGTCCAACACATGAACCCACAGGAGAGAGATACAAATGAAAACAATAATGCAATATCATCTCACACCAACATGAAGAACAAAGAACAACAAGTGCTGGCCAGGGTATGGAGATACTGGGACCTTCTTGCATTGCTGATGGAATTGTAAAATGGTTCAACCACTGTGGAAAACAGTATTGTGCTTCCCTGTAAAATGGAACTAGAAATACCATAAGCCCAGCAATCCCTCTACATGGTACATAGCCTCAAGAAATAAAAGTCAGGAAACAAGCAGATGTAGGTATACCAATGTTCATAGCACTAATCACAATAGCAAAATATGGAAATAGCCTAAATGTCCATCAGTGGAAGCATGGACAAACAAACTTTGGTACATACTCACAAAAGAATGCTATATAACATTAAAGAAAAGTGATGGATCTGTGAAACTCTTCAAAACATGGATGAACCTGGAGGACATTATGCTGAATGAAATTAGTAAATTGCAAAAAAGATAAATATCGTATAAGACCATTATTGAAAGAACTGAAGAAAAGGTTTCATACTAAAAGAAACACTCTGTGATGGTTACCAGGTGTGTTTGTGAAGCGACAGTAGTTCATTGGCAAAAGGGTCAACACATTATCTAGGGTGACAGGGACTGCAATATACAAGAACAGGGAGATTGGCTGAAGAATGATGAAGACAGCTAAAGACACAGGTAAGCAAGGGCTAAAGGGGAAAGAGATAAAGGGGGAAAAAAAGGGAAAAAAAAGTCACTGAGAATTTAAACCATATTTGTAAAATATATATACAGTATACTTCCTGAAAAAAAGCATCTATGGATTCTCAAGGAAGATGTGTAAACATTGATGAATAATACAATCAATTTTGAAATAAAAAAAAATACACTCTGAAGTACAAAGGATAATAAAAAATTGTGTTTTATGACAGGTATAACTATTTTCTTGGTCATATTTGTTACAAATGCTTGATGTCCATTCATTTTAATTTTCTTTCAGTGTTTCGTTATTTTTATTTAGACTATTTCACAAGTTTTATAGGATGTAACTCACTGAGCTTTGAAAACATTGTGACTTTTCTATTACTAGAATTCTGATGACAAATTAGATTTTTTAAAAAGGTTCAATATATTTTGATGAGACCAAAATGGCTTCTATGTATTGAACCCCAAGTCGTTTACTTCTTCATAGAAAAACTATTGCTATTGTTGCGTGCCACCAAGTGTGTTCCAGTTTTAATGCACAACAGAACGAAACACTGTGTGCTCTTGCTACATCCTCACAATCTTTAACCTTGCAGCCAATACTGCTGTCACTGTGCTAATCCACCGCATTGGGTGTCTTCATCTTCTTAACAGCCTCACTACTTTACCTTGTTGTTGTTGTTGTTAAGTGCCGTCGAGTCGGTTCCAACCCATAGCGACCCTGTACAAGGTTTCCGAGGGTGTAAATCTTTACAGGAGTAGAAAGCCTCATCTTTCTCCCGCGGAGCTGCTGGTAGTATCGAACTGCTGACCTTCAGGTTCGCAGCCCAATTCTTAACCACTACGCTACCAGACCTAGCATGGTGTAATTTTCTAGATTTTGCTAGCTTCTGACAATGTGTCCAAAGTATGGCTTCTAAGGAGCATTCTGGCTGTACTTCTTCCAACACAGATTTGTGTGTTCTTTTAATATTTTTCTCCAAAATAATAACACAGATGCATCAGTTCTTCTATCGTCTTCCTTATTTACTGTTCAACTTTCACATGCATGTGAAGCTAATGAAAATACCATGGCTTGGCCAGGTGCACCTGAGTCCTCAAATTGACGTCTTTGCTTGTGAACATTTTAAAGAGGTCTTGTGCAGCAGATTTCCTTACTGCATTAAGTCGTTTGATTTCTTGACTGCTGCTTCCATGAGTGCTGATAGTAGATCTGAGCTAAATGAAGTCTTTGACAACTTCAATCTTTTTCCCATTTATCATGATATTATTTATTGGTCCAGTGGTAAGGAATTTTTTTTTTTTTTACATTGAATGGCAATCCAGACCAAAAGTTGTTGTCCTTGTTCTTCATCAATGAGTATTTTAAATCTTTTTTTCTTTCAGTAAGCAAGATTGTATCATCTTCATATCCCAGGTTGTTAATGACTCTTCCTCTAATCTCAATGCCGTGTTCTTCTTCATTTAATCCAGCTCCTCAGATTATTTGCTCAGTGTACAGATTGAAGTATGGTGAAAAAATGTAATCCTGGCATACACCTTTCCTAATTTTAAACATTTCAGTGGTCTATGTACATGTTTCTCATGAGCACAATTTAGTGTTCTGGAATATACATTCTCCGCAATGTTGTCCATAGCTTCTCATGATCCACAATGGAAAGCCTTTGTATAGTCAATAAAGTTCAAGTAAACATCTTTTTTATGTTCTCTGCATCCAGCCAAGATCCATCTGACATCAGCAATGATGATCCCTAATAGTATATTAAGCATCATTTGACTTGCTAAATTGTGATAGTAATGATATTGTAAAATGATTTCTGCATTCCTGTGGGTCATCTCTCTTTGGAATGGACACAAATATAGATATTTTCCAATCAGTTAGCCAGGTAATTGTCTTTCAAATTTCTTGGCATAGATGAGTGAGTGCCTCCAGTGTTGCATCAGCACGTTGAAAAATTTCAATTTGTATTCCATCAATTTCCAGAGCCTTTTCTTTGCAATTGCCTGTAGTTCACCTCAAAATTCTTCCTTAAGTACCATTGGCTCTTAACTGTATGCTATCTCTTAAACAGGTTGAACATCATCCATTTCTTTTTGGTCTAGCGACTCTTTGTATCCCTTCCATCTTCTTTTGATGCTTTCTACATCATTCAATAAATTGTTGTTATGTGCCGCCGTGGAGTCGGTCCAGACTCATAGCGACACTGTACAGGGTTTCTGAGGCTGTAAATCTTTATAGGATCAGAAAGCCTCAATTTTCTCCCACAGAACAGCTGGTAGTTTAGAACTACTGACCTTGAGGTTTGCAGCCTG
The DNA here is from genome assembly GCF_000296735.1 of Chrysochloris asiatica. Classification (NCBI taxonomy): domain Eukaryota; kingdom Metazoa; phylum Chordata; class Mammalia; order Afrosoricida; family Chrysochloridae; genus Chrysochloris; species Chrysochloris asiatica. The sequence goes on from NW_006408674.1 coordinate 4,384,063, forward strand.
ATTCGTAACCATTA
>NW_006408674.1:4384566-4405114 GCF_000296735.1 Chrysochloris asiatica
TTCCAAGGAGCAACTGGTGAGCTTGAACTGCCAACCTTGCAGTTCAAATGGCTTTGCAGTCTGGCACATTAACCCACAGTGCCACACCAGGACTCCTGGACTTGTTTTAATTTTCTACAGTTTCATCCTGAACTTGCATGTTGATGATTTGTTTCAGTCTGCCCCTGGCTGAAGATGTGGTGTTTTTCTACTGTCCTTTCCTACAGATGTAGTCAGCTGGGTTTCTTTGCATGCCATCTAGTGATAGTCTGTTTTGTGTTTTTTAAGAAGATATTTGCAATGGACAAGTAATTGGCTTTGCAAAATTGCATCATACAATCTCCAGCATCATTTGTATCACCAACACCATATTTTCCAACTACTGATCCTTCCTCTTTGTTTCCAACTTTTGCACGGCAATCACCAGTAATCATCAATACAGCTTGATCACATGTTTAATTAATTTCAGACTGAAGAAGTCAGTAGAATTCTTCAATTTCATCATCACTGGCTTTAGTGTTTGGTGTGTGCATTTGAATGATAGTGGTATAAACTAGTTTTCCTTGTATGCGTATGTATATTACTCTATCACAGACAGCATTACACTTCAAGATAGATTTTGAAATGTTCTTTTTTGATGACAAATGTGACACCATTCCTCTTCAGTTTGTCATTCTCAGGATAGTAAACCATGTAATTGTCAGATTCAGAATGGCCAATAGCAGTCCATTTCAGCTCACTAATGCCTAGATAGCAATTATTATGTGTTCTATGTAATTTTTTGACATCTTCAAGTTTTCCTAGATTCATATCTTATGCATTCCATGTTCCAATTATTAACGGGTATTTACAGCTCTTTGTCCTCATTTTGAGTTTTGCACCATCAGCAAATGAAGGTCTCAAAGGTTTCACTCCATTTGCATGATTACAGTCAACTCTACTTTGAACAGACAGCTCTTCCCCAGTTGTATTTTAGTGCCTGCCTGAGGGACTTACCTTCTGGTGACAATATTCTGGTGTTAGTCATCACATTTCAATATTCAATATTCTAGCTCTATGTGGTGTTGTAGGGTCAGCAGTTCAAACCCAGAAGCTGTTCTTCAGAAACTCTATACAGGGTTGTTATGAGTTTGAACTGACTTGACAACACTTAACAACAACCATCTGATAGTGTTTCACTGCTCTTTGTAAAGGTTTTTGGTGGCTAAATATTCAGAAGAAGCCTTTTCTTCTTCCTAGTTTGTCTTCCTCTGAAAGTGCAGCTGAAACCTGTCCATCGTGGGGACCCTGCTGATATTTAAAATATCAATAGCATAGTTTCCAGCATCACAGCAACACACAAGCCACCACAGTTTGACAAACCAATAGACAAGTGGTGGAGAAAGTCCATTAACACCGCCAAGAAGCCCAGTGATGCCAAACTCAAGTTTGTATGCTCCCAGTTGTTTGTTTGTTTGTTTGTTTAATGTTTTATTGTGAATTATGTAATAGTTTACATGGGAGAACATTAGCTTTACATTCATCCTATCATATATCGTTTCATTGCCTTGGTTATAATCCCCTCCAGGCATCATCAACCAACCAAAGGGTATACCCTACAATTCTGCTTCTACTGCCCCCTACCCCTGGTCGGCAGCACACAGCCCCTCTCCCTCTTTGTGTCTGAAGTCCCCAGCTGCTCCATCTCTCCACGTCATCATCTCTGCCTCCATCTCAGGCATCACTGCTTCTCTGGGTAGGGTCCCGCTCTCCGTTCTTCTCCTTTCATGGTCCCAGGTACCTCCGCTCCTAGAACGAAAAGTTAATCACTCCACTTCTTGCTACAAAACGTCTACCTTTACATTTATAACCCTCACAATCAGTCCTGATAACAATTATTCAACAATTATTCACTATTGTATCACAAGAGATTTATCCCCATCTCCTTTCATCAGCCCCGCCTAGACAGATTGGATACTACTCAGTGGAGATTCTACCTTCCTCCACACCCTCTGGATCCAGGTTCCCTCTTGAAAGCTTGTAAGTCAGTCACTTTTTGCTTTTGTAGTACCCCTCTCCCCCCATTTTGGGTAGCCAATGTCCAAGTTGCCCATCCCTGTCTACTCTGTGTATGGAGGGGGTGGGAATGTTCCTTGCTGTAAGATTTGTTCCCTCTTTTGATCTCCTGCATACCTGAACAGGGTTTCCCGAAGCTGTAAATCTTTATGGGAGCAGAATGCCTCATCTTTCTCCCGCGGAGAATCTGGTAGTTTCGAACTGCTGACCTTGTGGTTCACAGCCCAATTCGTAACCACTATGCTACCAGAGCTCCTTATAGGTCTATGTAATCTTAAAGAGTATGTTGTTGTGTTAAGTGCTGTTGAGTGTGCTCCAGTTCATAGCGACCCTGTATAAGGTTTCCAAGGAGCGGTTGGTAGATTTGAATCACAGACTTTGCAATTCAAACCTACTTAGCAGTCCGGTGCTTATCCTAAAGTACCAATATTTTAAAATAAAACAAACTAGCATGGTTGAAACAAGAAAGACAGTTGTTTTACAAATCCAATAGTTTTTAATCATGCTCACTGAATTGAATCAACTTGTTCCTGTAGGTAACAAACCCAGAAGGGACCTCTACAAGGGACCAGTGGCCATTGCCTTGTAGCCGGATAAGAGGATCTGTCGCTTTGTGCTCAGGGCTAAACTATGAACCCCCTTTAGTGAAAGGTGTGCTTCAACCAGCAAAAGGAGGTGCTTTGGAACTTGTCATTCCTATTTTGGCAGGATGGCAGATAGACTGATGAAGGCACCGGGTTTGTCAAGGAAAGAGCCGGTGGACACATGTTGGGAGATGGGAGAATCCGATTCTTTTTGGGCAGAAGCCCAGGCTGCAGCCTCCTTGCCATGAGTTCCCCATGGCTTTCTGCCCATCATAACAATGATGGAAATCTGCCAAGAGCATCGCAGCAGTCTGCTGGCACACACAGTATGGCTTTTATGTGTGTGCTACAGAACATTAGCCCTGATCTCAACAGGGAAGCATGTGGGGGTGGAGGGGTGGGGGTGAGGGAAACAGCCGCGTCAAGTACCTTTATTAAAGCCCTTAGCACCACTGCAACAGAGAGCAACACAAGACACGTATTCTTCAAATTTCCGTTTGGAAATGTAACCTCTCATGATGGAGAAGAATATTGGTCTCTTTTTCTCCACCCCCAGAACCCAAGGGCTCCACTGTCAGGGTTGGCAATTTTCCCAAAGCACTGGGATGAATATATATATACCCCAAAGGAAAAGAACAGCTGGGATTTTAACTATATAATTGCTGGGAAGTCTACAAGAAATTGAGAAGCTTTGTTTTTTGTTTTAAAGAAATCATATGCTTTCCTTCATTTTCTTTGCTTTTCTATTCTTTTCCCCAGCAGCACTGGTTTGGGCACTATAGCTGTTTGGCAAACCAGGCTGCACCCCCAAGGTGATAGTTACTGAGACCCTTTGCTCCATAGTTGGTGGTGGTGGCTGTGTGCCGCTGTGGAGTCGGTTCCAACTCATAACGACCCTGTACAGGGTTTCCTAGGCTGTAAATCTTTACGGGAGCAGAATGCCTCATCTTTCTCCCGCGGAACAGCTGGCAGTTTCGAACTGCTGACCTTGCGGTTAGCAGCCCGATTCGTAACCACTACCCTACCAGAGGTCCTTTTGCTCCGTAGTTGGCACCCAATAAAGTGTTGGCTGTTTGCTTACTTAATTATATCCTGTGTATGTCTTAATTTTTTTCTAGCATTAAGTAGGCTTATGTCAGACTCACCATCACAATGGATTCATGTTAGGGAAAAGCAGCCCTTGTATTTGCACACTGTTAATTCCACTCACTTATTCTCATCTACTATCTACACATGTTGTTATTAAATGCTATCGAGTCGGTTCCGACCTGTAGTGACCATGCATAGGGTTTCTGAGGAGCAGCTGTTGAGCTTGAACTGCCGACCTTGCAGTTCAAATGGCTTTGCAGTCTGGTGCATTAACCCCCAGTGTCACACCAGGACTCCTGCGACACCTTTAAAAAGACTGTATTCATCAAACTTTTCACAGAAAGATACAGTTTTTAATTATTTTAGGCTTTGTGGGCTGAATGATCCTTGTTGAAATGACTCCACTCTACCTTTGCAGCATGAGAGTAAGGTTGTTGTTGTTGTTGTTGTTAGGTGCCATTGAACTGGTACCGATTCATAGTGAAAGGAAACTGCCCGGTCCTGGGCCAAGCTCAACAATGTATAAATACACGGGCATGGCTGTGTTCCAATAAAACTTTATTTGCAGGTTGCCTTTGGCTTGTGGGCCCTAGTTTGTCAATTCCACAGTATCAGTGACCTGACACTGACTGTGTAGACTATAATGCTCATTGTTGGATGGAAAACTCATTTGCTCTATAAACTTTTCCTCCAACAATTTAAAAAAAAAAAAAATCTAATGCTTAAAATGCTCAGAGAGGTTATATCTTATTTCTTTGTTTATTTAGTCTACTTGTCAGATAATTCCTTTTTAAAAAGATTTTTCATTCTTGCTACTGATTTTGGAATCAATAACATATTGTCAGTTCTCCATTTCTGCAGATTCCACATCCACAGAATCGACCAACCACTGGTTTAAACATTCTGAAAAAAACAAACAAACAATTAAATGGTCAAAGCCATCCCTCAAAGGCTAAGAAGGAGCTTGAAGTGCTATTTACACAGCATTTACATTGTAGTAGTTACTGTAAGTAACCTAGAGAGAATTTAAAGTACACAGGAAGATGTGCTCATATGTAAATTCCATACCATTTTGAAGTATCATGGAGGTCTTGGAACCTATCCCCAGCAGATACCAAGAGACAACTGGAGTTTATAATCATAGTACACGGCAGCTGTTAACATTAGTTACCCCCAATCTCACTCCATCTATATATATCATGTTCTCTTTCCACCCTATTAGAATCACTGACCCTTGTCTAACTGGAAGTGATCCACTCAAGAAATAAGTCACAGAAAAAGCATTGTCTCTCATAATCCTTAAACCAAATCATGTTAAGGGTTGTGAATGGTAGATTTGTAGTTCTGTTTAGTAAGTTCCCTACATGCAGAGGTCTGTGCTTGCCCCTTCAGCTGCATCAGCACCACACCTCTCATGGTAGCTCCTCTCTTTTCATTTTAAAAATGAGAAAACCAAGGTCCAGCATAAGTACATGAGTTCCGGAAGATTGTGGTCAGGCTGCTCTGTGGGCAGGAGACCTGCACAGTTGTAGAGGGTTGAATGCTCATGAGGGGTCCCCTATGCTTGATGACTTAATGCTTAACCATCTTGACATTGTTCATACAATCGGAACAAAGGGCCGTGCATTTCCACATCAACCAAGCAGCCATCTACCTCCATGTGTCTCAGCGTAGAACAATACTCCACCATGATTGACTCTTTTTGAAGGACCAAGGGTCTTCCAAAGCTTGTGGAAAACATTCCGTTATGCATTTCATTTTTCCACAAAGTTTTTGAAGCTTCTTCAAAGGTCTCGAGGCCTTTCTCCCATGATACTCCTGGATGGACATGTACCCCTCACCTTTTTGTTAGCAACCAAGGATATTAACCATTTGCATCACTCAGGGACTCCGCTGCATTTTCACTATGTTCATAGCGAGGCAAAGTAATGCCTTTTTCACAAACCTCTGTGCTTCACTCTCCACAGACCCTAGTGATTAGGTTAAGTGAAGATGCTGGCTTCATTGTCTGATCCAGCTATACTTGGGTAATATATTTGATAGGTAACAAATAGAAATTTGCTCAAAAAACCAAATCCTTGTCATCTCTACAGAAGATGCAAAATGCAACACAAAAATATTTTAAAACCCTGGGCTCCAAAAGAAGACAAAGGTAGATAATAGCTTACGTTGGGGTAGTGGATCCCATTATTTGAATTGCCTTTTGGGAGGTCTGGTGGCATAAGGGTTAAGCACTCGACTGCTAACTGGATAGGTCAGTGGGTTGAATCCACCAGTGGCTTAACAGCACAAAGAGTGAAAGTCTGCTTCTGTAAATGTTATTGTTGTAGTTACTAAGTTCTGTTGAGTTAGTTCCAACTCACAGAGACCTCGTACAGAGTTTCCAAAGAGTGGATAGTGGTTTGAACCACTGATCTGGCAGTTGAATGTTTTATCCTACAGAGCCTACAAAACCTCTGGTGCAGTCCTGTTGGGCCATACAGGTTCGTTATGAATTGGAATCTACTCAACAATAACAGCAATTTCTCTTTTAATGGATATCGTCTCAAGTTTCTCATGAGGAAATTTGTTGTTGTTGTTGGGTACTACTGAGTAGATTTCAATTCATAACGAACCAGTGATCTCTCCTCTTTGCTCCCAACCTTTGCATCCCAATCACCAGTAATGAGCAATACATCTTGATTGCATGTTTGATCAATTTCAGATCGAAGAAGTTAGTAAAATTCTTCTATTTCATCCTCACTGGCTTTAGTGGTTGGTGCATAAATTTGAATAATAGTGGTATTAACTGGGCTTCCCTGTAGGCGCATAGATATTTTCCTATCACTTACAGCATTGTACCTCATGACTGATCTGGATATGTTCTTTTTGACGATGGATGCAACACCATTCCTTTTCAATTTGTCATTCCCTGAATAGTAAACCGTGTGGTTGTCAGATTCAAAATGGCCAATACCAGTCCATTTCAGCTCACTAATGCCTAAGATATTGATGTTGATGTGTTCCATTTCATTTTTGACAACTTCCAATTTTCCCAGATTCATACTTCGTACATTCCATGTTCCGATTATTACTGAATGTTTACAGCTGTTTCTCTTCATTTTGAGTTGTGGTCCATCAGCAAATGAAGGTTCTGTGGGCTTTTCTCCCACGAGCTCAACTCCATTCATGTCATCTTGGTCAACTCTACTTTGAGGAGGCATTTCTTCCCCAGTAGCATTTGGAGTGACTTCCAACCTGAGGGGCTCATTTTCCAACACTGTATCTGACAGTGTTTCTCTGCTATTCATAAGGTTTTCAGTGACTAATGATTCAGAAGTAGTTCGTCACTCTTTCTTCCTAGTCTTTCTTGGTTTGGAAGCTCATCTGAAACCTGTCCACCATGGGTTACCCTGCTGGTTTTTTAAAATACCAGTGGCATAGCCCTCAGAATCACAGAAACTCAAGCCACCACAGCACGACAGATAGATGATTGGTGGCCGTTTGGTTTTATGTCAAAACTGTCACTTTAAATTTCAATATCAATCCTGATACAAGCAAGATGTTCTATCCCAAGATGGCGTCTCCGGGAATAGCTGAGCATCTTGAAATAGAAAACAATGGATTTCTTGATTCTCCTACAAATTCCCCTAGCTGTAAAACCTCCAATCCTCCAAATATTCCTTTATATGTGTTTCAGAGTTCCAGCACCATCCCCTGAGCCTGCTTGGCCCAGTATTCCGTGTTGTTATTAACAGAGCCCCTCACTGCACGTTTACCCGATCTGCCATCTTGATTGTATCCCATGAGGAAACTAGGGTCCTGAAAAACAATTGAATAGCTTACAGGAGAAGAGGCAGGTGGTTGGGCTGTGTATCCAATATTTATTTCTCAAAATGAAAAGGATTCCTTTATTCCAGATCTCATCTCAGCTTCCAAGTTAATAAATGATTCCTGGAAAGAGGTTTAATTATTTCCAGGTACTCACACACATTAAGTTGCCTACCAACAGTCAAATAAAAGAAAAAAGTGTGCCATTTTGTCTTCATAAAAACAAAATCCCTCTTTCCCGTTCATGTGTTGGAGTGGCTGATGTGAGTTTGGATCTGCTGGGTGCCTCTGGGAAAAGATGCAACCAGAAAAGCTCTGTGTGTATTCCAACGAGATGTGAAGTGGGAACCCCTGTAAAACTTAAGTGGAAGCAGGTTTTTGGTGTTTTTTTTTTTTTTCCTGGCAAATATCCACTCTGATGTGGTTGGGTGATCTGTTTTACAACGCTGCTGCCTCAGCAACATGAAGAAAAGCCTATGGCCCCCAAAGTCATGGCATGAGTGTTAGGCCCATCAGCTACTAGGGAAACTCATTTCAATAATGTCCTTTCAGAAGGTGAAGTGACTTTGGTATGCAGGTGAGAAAGGCCACAGGCCAGAAGCCATAGCTAACCAGTGTATGAAAAGTGAATTCTAGATGCCAGCTCGACTCTGGTGGCTGCTTTCTCTCTGGGCTCTTGAAAAGAACCCTGAGTGGGAGAGTGGCTGAAGTGATGTTGTATTTATGAGGGTCTAGGCTCAAGCTTGGGAGGGTGGCTTTGGAAACCCAGCTCTATTTTCAGTGAGATCTGAAACATGTTACCTTCCCTTCAATATCTTCAACGAAAACAATGCTGATAATAAACAATCGCATTCTGTTGCCATAGGGATAAACCAGAGGATAGTAATATGTGAAAGTTAAGTTAGTTTTAAAAAATCCATAGAGTGTAAACTGTAATAACACAACATAAATGTTGGTATTGCCTTTGAGTTTCCAACCCCTGAAGGTGTTCTCATTAAGACTGTATGATTACCTGCAAGAAAATAACACTCTAGGATTCAAGTTCTCAGCAGGTTGGGGAAGTGCACTGCAGAAGGGGTCATTGAGGAGGGTTTTAGGCAGGGCCTATTTCCATTCATGCCCATAAGGAGCCCTGGTAGTGTTTGGGTTAGGTGTTGGACTGCTAACTGCAAGGTGGGTAGTTCAAAGCCACCAGCTGTTTGTTCCACTGGAGAGAGATGAGGCTGTCTGCCCCTGTAAAGATTAACAACAGCCTTGAAAATTCGACATCAATAGGGTTGCTATGGGTCAGATTCAACTTGATGGCAATGGATTTTGGGGTTCACAAAGGGTGATTGAGACCAGCAAGGGATGGTGAAGCACCCAGGAGATTGCAGCTGCCTGGAAGGGCAAAGATACAGAGTGTTTTCTAGAACTTGAAGAGAACTGTAGCTCTAGGGAAGGCTTTAGAGAAAAACCAGTCAAACCAGCTGCTTTTGAATGATCGCTGACTCATGGCGACTCGACTCCACATGTGTAAAAATAGAATGATGCTCCATTGGGTTTTCAGTGAATGAATTTTTTATTTTTTTTATTTTAAGTAGATCTCTAGGCCTTTCTTCAGAGTGGCCTTTGGGTGCCTTTCAGTTAGTAGTCACTCACATTAATGGTTTACAACACAGAGTGCTTTCAGAGAAACTCATTAAAAAAACACACAAACCTTTGGGTTGATTCCAACTCATGGTAATCTAATGCATGCAGAGTAGAATTACAGTCTAGAGGGTTTTCAGGCTGTGACCTTTGGAAGCAGATGACTAGACCATCTCTAGGTGGATTTGAACCAAAAACCGTCCAGTTAGTAGTCAAGCTCTTAACTGTGCCATCCAGAGACTCTGCTGCTAAATAATGGGGTGGAGGAAGAGAAATAACTACGTCTACTCATCTCATGTCCCCCCAATGTTTATCTCTTGCCAGCGTCTTCCATGGGCCAGAGGATAATAGGTCTTACTGAAGCAGTTTCTAAGAGCTGGTCTGTGGGGTACAGTGTGGGGGGAGTCGATCTGGAGACTACTTGGGACCGGGTCACTAAAAAGCAGTGATTCCCAAATCTGGCAGATTATTCAATTGATCTGGGATTAAAATTTTTTGTGTTTATATACCTAACTGTAGGGTAAGCACTGAACTGTGAACTAAAAGGTCGGCAGTTCAAACCCACCACCCGCTACTCGGAAACCTTGCACAGGGCTGCTATGAGTGGAAATTGACTTGATGGCATTTAACAACAAAAATATCATCTATCTATCTGTTTATCTACCTACCTACCTACCTATTATCTATCTTATCTATTTATACATCCATCATCTCTTATTTATCTATACATCTATCTATCACTTATCTATCTATCTATCTATCTTCTGTTTATCTTATCTATCTATACCCATCTCTCTACCTGTCTATCTTTCATCTGTCTCATCTATCTATACCCATCTCTATTTATCATATATCTATCATCTATCTATCACCTTGATCACAAGTTAATTTAGGATGTCTAGCAAGAAGATATTAACAGCACTTCCAACCCCAGCATGTAATAGATTGCAGCAACCCATCTGCTGCAAAGATTTGATCTGTAGAAATGCTTGCCCACTGCCTCCCACCCAGTTCAAACCAACCAATGCTGATGGAATAACTGTAACATACAAAACACTGTGGCTGATTTTCTGCATGGCATTTGCTTTCTGTTTTCCACAAATATAAATGTAAGACATGGTGCCTTTTACTCAGGGTTCCTTCATTAAGCTTCTGTAAGAATAAAAGGTTTCTTGGGAGACTACACAGCAATGATAGGGAGGATAGTGTAAGTGACGATCAATAAGTACAAATGAACTTTCAGTCAAATTCCATCACTGCAGAGTAAAGAGAAAAGAGGAATAGAACCTACATATTCTCACAGCCACTACTGAGGTAAGCAACCCATTCCCATTTTACAGATCTGTAGGGTAAGGTCCACCAGTGTTTCATGAAGGCTTCTGTAGGCTCTCGGTACTTTGGACTGCATGACCGTCTTCCATGAAAAATGAATAGCAAAAAATGATATTTTACAATGGAATTGGTATAAAGATAAATAGTAATCTAATCTCATTATATTATTCTTGCTTCTTCTGATTTTAAAGGAATTGGCAGGTTCATGGGTCCTAAGCACTGTGCCTCCTGTACTCAATGGAGGCCTAGAATGGTACCATGGGGTAAGCACTCAACCTTGAAGTTGGGTTGAACTGAAAGGCTGTCAGTTCAAACTCACCAGCTGCTCCTCTGAAACCCTATGTACAGCGTCACTATGAGTTGGAACCAACTCAACAGCACTTATCAACAACAACACACACTGTCTGCTGTATCCAACAGGGAAAGGCATCCTGAGTATTCAATGATGTGCCTTTAAGCACACAACTGGTAAGCACAATTGAAATCAGTTGTCTGACTCTAGAATGGTGGCTTTCAATCTTGGCTGCATTGTAGGATCACATGGTTGGGGGTGTGGGCTTTCAAAAACCCCATCCTCAGCTTGTACCCCAGACCAGTAACTCAGACTGTCAGAATAGGATCCAGGCACCAGTAAGCCTAAAGATTCCAAGCCAACCAATATACGAACCAAGCTCAGAACCACCATGGCTCCAACACCTTGGCTATCTTCTCTGCCCCACTCTTCTGCCTTCTTAAAGGAATACACACGAGGCTGGCTTATATCTACAGTTGATACTTCGTGTGAGTAAAGCGAAGGTGCATGCTTTATATCAATGCATGAACCAGTTTCAATAGCATCCAGTCTGACTCATGGCACCCACAAGATTTTTCTTCCAAAGCGATTCTGGGTGAACTTGAATGTCTAGTCTTTGATTAATATCTGAGGGTGTTGACCATTTGTACTATCCAGAGACTCTTACCAATGCCTAAAAAAAACCCCATTGCCATCAATTCAAATTCATACAAACCCTATATCCCCGTTATGGACCCCTACTAGTCTCTGTTAGCATAGTGGTGACAAGTTGGGTTGCTATCTTCAAGGACAGCAGTTCGAAACTACCAGCTGTTCCGCGGGAGAAAGATGAGGCTTTCTGCTCCAGTAAAGATATACAGCTTGGTAAACCCTATACAGGATCGCTCTGAGTCAGAGCTGACTCCACAGCACATACCACCACTAGCACTAGTCTCTGGTGTAGTGCTGCGGGTTAATGCTCTGGACTGCAATGTCAGTTTGAAATGCAAGATCGGTGGTTCAAGACCACCATCTGTTCCTTGGAAACCTTATATACAGTTGCTATGAGTTGGAACCAACTCGATGGCCCTTAACACCAGCAGCAGTAACTAGTCTCTGTAGTTTTTCCTTCTGTTCTCAGCCTCTCCCTCTAGTTACAATGGCTCTTCCCTGCTCTGTAAGAGATTGTGTACATTCTTGCCTTGGCTCACAGGTTTTTCCAACATTTAATTCTCCATCTAACTGGATTCAAGTCCAGCACTACCACAGCAGCAGGTCTTTGGTGACCCCACTGCAGATGGACACCCTGAAACCAGGGTACTGATGGGTGTGCTCAGAGCCAGGTGCTGGAAGGGCCAGCTGGCAGTGTTACTCTGGTTTTTTCAGAGAATTGAGCAGTGGCTCAGAGAAGCCTGCTTCACATGCATGACGAGACTGGATTTCCTCTAGGCAATATCCACACCCCAACACTGGTGAGGACTTGGACCGGCCAGTTCCAGTCTGCTGATGCCCACTTCATTATTGTCTTTCATCTCACTTCAAACTCCTTCCAAGATATAGGACAACATTGTTGTTGTTTAGTGTCATCGAATTGGTTCCAACTCATAGCGGCCCTGTATATGGTTTCCCAAGAGTGACTATTGAGTTTAAACTGTCGACATTGTGATTCAAACCGACCTTCTCCTCCAGTGCTTATCTTACAATGCCACATAATACTGTTGTTAAGTGCCATCCAGTAAGTTACAACTCACAGAGACCCTGTATGTATAGGGTTTCCAAGGAGAAGCTGGTGAGTTTGAACTGCCGATCTCACAGATTAAACCAATCCTTAGGTCCAGTGCTTATCCGTCAGCACCACACTAGGAATAGTGCAAGTTGGTTCTAACTCATAGCAGCCTTGTATAGGGGTTTCAAGAAGCAACTGGTGGGTTTGAACTGCTGACCTTGTGGTTCACAGTCTAGTGCTGATCCTACAGTGCCATACCAGGAGTTCAACACATATTTAAGAGGAGAACAATATAACATCAGAATTATGAGTTACCCTTCAAGAAAATTAGCTTTTAGTGAGGGGAAATCCAGAAAATAATTCAATTGGATCTGGCAGCATATGTTTAGAGTCCTGGTGTGGCACTTTAAGATAAGCACTGGACTACTAACTGTAAGGTTACTGATTCAAACCCACCAGTTGATCCTAGGAAACCCTTTATAAGGTCACTATGATTTGGAACTGACTCCATGACACTTAGCAACAACAATATTTGTTTATTAATTTACCATGTCATAAATCTCTTTTGTTTGCCAATATGAACGTTGACATAGAGAACGTTAGAAATTGAACAAGTAAGTTGATATCCCAAGTAATTTGACATTTTACTAAGTCTTATGCCAAAGAATATTGACAGAATTCCTTGTTTATATTTACCTTCCACTGTCAAGAAACAGTAACTCTCTTGTCACTTAAAATCTAAAGAATATTTACCAGGACCTACAACCAGGATTCTGAATTAGTTCATTCTAGTTCAACCTTCTGCTGAGAATGTACATTTGCACCCCAGAATAAAGAATCAGAATCTACAAGATTTGAACAAGATCCTGAGGAGATTATGGGATATATGAGAAGGACCTGGAGTCCTGATGTGGCTATAGGATAAGAACTGAACTGCTAATCACAAGGTCATTGGTTCAAACCCACCAGCTGCTCCTCAGAAACCCTATACACGATGAGCGTATTTGATGTCATGTAGTAACAACAGGGAATCTTTATCAAATGAATGAATAGGAGTCTTTTACTGTGCTACTTGCCTTCTTCCATCTATGATACATGCTCCTAGAAATATATGAAAGTTAAAGTTTGTGAAACAAAATTAAATTACTGTGAACAAAATGGCAGTCACATTTAAAAAATTTTGGGCGCTCACTAGATGTCAAGGACTGTGAAGGGTGAAAAGATTAACACCTAATAGAAGAGAAAAGAAATATACACTCGATGTTTTTGAGAATTTCCTGTGGGCGTCCATCTGATGCTAAGGTCCCTACATTTAACTACTATGTTGACTGTCTCAGGTTTGGCACCGTGGTCTTGGAAGAAGGAAATACACACACACACACACACACACACAGAGATAAAAAAGAAAAGAAGAAAATAAATGTCAAAGCAAAATTGAGTTTGCTTTGTAGCTTTACTCATAAATATATTGCTAGGACGATAGAAAGTGTATGTGAGAAAATGACAGCATTTGGTCTCTGTGTTGTGGCAAAAATCATGTGTCGTGAACTATTTCTCAGATAATGCCATTGGCTATAAACAAAGCTTACTACAATTTTCTTTTTTCCTATTTTCAGTCTCCTATTCATTCTGAATCTCTGGAGTCATCATTGGAAAATAAATAGCATAATAATTTATTTTGGATTTGTTAAGTTATTTAAGTGGAACATCATCCAAAATATACAACTTAAATCATGTGTAATAATATGGTTGATGAATTGTCGTTACTAAAGATGATGGAATTTTATATGCTAGCAGAGGATAAAAAACCCATCCTAGATGAAAATGTTCATGAAATCAAGAGAGGAGAGTATGTTTACAGATTGAAAGATGTAACAGCAAGAGAGATAAATGAAGAGAGAGAAATAGACCCAACTCGGTGGCACTAAACAACAGCATCAACAATGGTGGATTAAAATATGTTGACAATTTATTCTGGGTTGTCATCTCCAAAGATTGGAAAGCATAAGTGTTTTGCAGTGAAAAGTTTACAACGCAGGAAAAGTAGTTTTTTTGTCCAGTTAGTTGTCATTGGTTTATATCGCACAGACTTGTGAGACACTTACATGCAGATATAATGCTATTGAAGTAAAAGAAATGCTTCAGAGTAGGGAGCCAAGAGTACTGTCAGCGAGCCCAGAAATCAGGTAGCAAAGAGATGGGACTAGGTGATCATTTGAATATGGTTTAAATGTGATTGCAAAGACCAGAGTCTAATTTTATCAGAAAAGATATATAACATGAAATGACTACATGATACAAGATATAAAACTCACATGGTTTTAATAAGGAAAAAAACAATACTGGGATAAAAGAAAAACTCCAGAAAGAAAAAATATGCAACAGGAGACCCACAAAATATTTAGTTCTTAATATCAGCAGTTAGAGAGGATTCAAATTGTCTTTAACAGAGCATGTGTCATAAAAAATGTTAGAGGAAGTAAATCAAATAGCATAACAAGTAAAAAATGAGCAGAAAAGGAGAGTGGATTTATGAAAAAGAAAAACTAAAAAAACCAAAAACTTCAGTTTATAAAAGATTATAATTTTAAAAACTCATATATTTTTAAAAGTTTCGAAAAGGCCTCCCAATTTTAGAAGACTTATTAAACAATGTGGAGTCCCAGTGTGGTTCTTCAGGATAAGCACTGAGCTGCAAGGTAGGTTTGAACTGCAAGGTGGTGGTTCAAACCCACCAGCAACTCCTCTGAAAACCCTATATGGGGTAGCTGTGAGGTGGAACTGACTCCACAGCACTTAACAACAACATTAAACAATGTAAACTCTATTCATTTAGTATGGAGCTCTGGTAGCGTAGTGGTTACGAATCGGGCTGAGAACCGCAAGGTCAGCAGTTCGAAACTATCAGCTGTTCTGCAGGAGAAAGATGAGGCTTTCTGCTCCTGTAAAGATTTACAGCCTCGGAAACCCTGTACAGTGTCACTACGAGTCGGAACCGACTTCACGGCACATAACAACAACAACAATGCAATCTTAAAAGTAAGTAAAATAATATTGGATAATTTGGAAAAGGTATTTGTGCAATATTATTGATAAAACAACAGTATGTCCCAGACAGTAGCTATGTTGTGATCTAGAGCAGACTTTTTCCTCCCGATTGATTGTGGCTCTCACACTAAAACATGTTTACTGAGTGCTGGCACCCAGGAGGCAGGCTTGCAGAATATGCCCTTTGGTTGTTTAAATGATTGGTTATTCCTGAGTGTTTTTGTGTACATCAGCAAAACAATACAAAACAAAACAAAAACAGAGGGAATAGAAGCAAATTCTGTTGAATGATGATACACAGAGGGGATTGTAATCATTGCAATGAAACAATGCATGTAAAACCGATGTTTTTCCATGTAAACTATCACTCAATTCACAATAACAACTTAAAAAAAAAACAAAACAAAGAGGCTTATACCATTGTCCTCACTTATGGGCATGTTCATGTTTAGATTCCAAAGAGCAGATCATTATGCAAAAATCTGAGTTATGTGAAAATAGAGGATCATCGCATCAGATCATAAAACAGAGGATGACTGCAGCATTCCATCACTGACACACTCCATAGCTACAGAGCTGTAGAGCAACTGAGAATCATGGCCCAGCCACATTGACACAGAGCCTTAACCATCATTGTCAGTGTTACTCTCCTCTCACATCTTGTTGTTGTTGCTGTTATGTGCTGTCAAGTTGGTTCTGACTCATAGTGATCCTGTACAGGGATTCCAAGGCGTGGATGGTGAGCTTGAACTGCCGACCTTGCAGTCTAATACATTAGCCCACAGCGCCACACCAGAAACCTTAGCATTCACTACATCATTAATATGACAAATAGTCACATAGTAGCTATTTTATTAGTGTTGTAAATGTGAAATATTGAATATAAAAATAATTGATAAGTGATTCAGTGCACAACTCGTACACGCTACATGAATTCATACAAAACACACTTGAAAAACATTTCTCAAAGTCTCCATTCTTTTCTCCTGTTTCATTATCTTCATTCTATAACCCGATTATGTAGTTATGACTCTTCTCTCCATTTCATGAGTGAGGAAAATGAGGCAGATAAGAAAGGCGAAGTCACTTGTAAAAAATCACAAAACTGGAAACTAGTGGATCCAAAACTCATATTCATCACTCTCCCCTCACTCCTGGGATATTACTTATGAAATAACATTGAGTCTGTCCTTGATGAATTACATATGAACAAAGTCCAGAGAGCCACAGCAGAACATACGCAATCTCAGTGATCTTAATACTTTTGTTTCTGTACTTCTGCATTTTCAGTTTTTTAAAAATTGGAGTTATGTGAAAACAGGGGGTTAGTATCAAAACCTTACTTTGGTAATAAAAAGAAAGTTCATAGTATTTACCTAATTGTTTTCTAAAATTGATGATTTAATGTTGTTGAAATAATTCATCTTGCTTAACAAACCTTTGCTCATCAAAAGTTTTCTAAACACTCTTTTTGAAGGCTCACAGCAAATTATTTGAATGATCGAGAAAGGTCTTAAAAAATTAATCCAACAGCTCTGGTGACACCTCTGACTTGTGAATGTGTTGATTAGCAGAAATTTCCTCTCAAGGCTAAAGTCCCTATTCATTAGTAAGAGGGAATGTTCGCACAGGTTTTATTTCTGGAATATTGCTGTCAATCTGAAAGTGATGAGGACTGTTCTGCACTTTTGTTCTGGTCCAATTCCATTTTGCCTTTGCTCAATTTCACTTACCTTTTGCCCTTGCCCAGTTCCACTGAATTCTCATCAAAACAGGTTTTAAGAAACAATTTCATATGAAATCAGCACTCTTTATATGGCCATTTAAGTATGATTTCCACAGTCAGCTCTTTCTTCCTTTGCCAAGAGGATGCTTGACCCTCCTCTTTTGCATGCTCTCTTAGGGCTTTGTAGTGTATTGTCTCTGCTAAATAAGCGTTATAGTTATAATTACAATCTCTCTTCTTGATTTGTCTCTAAGTAGCATGAGGGCAGAAACTGCGTTTTGGTTCCCAGCCCTATTCTCATTTTTGACTCATTATCTAATAAATACCTTTTTTCTTCTTAGGTTTCATCAAGTCCATTCTGATTCATGATGACCTTGTATATAATAGAACTTAACATTGTCTGGTTCTGAAACATTTATCATAATGGCTGGTTTATCTGAGTTCACTGAAGCTCACTGAGGGCTTCCTCCATTATCAGTGACCCTCTACTTTACCAAACATGATGTCTATCTCTAGGGATTGGTCTTTCTTGACAACATGTCCAAAATAAATTAGCTAAAGTCTCACCATTCTCTCTTTTGTGATTCTACAGACAGGTGGTGGAAACATAGTACTTTCTCAGTCACTGCTGTTAAGAGGCCCTGGTGATGTAGTGGGCTATGCATGGAGCTGCTAATCTCAAGGTCCACAGTGTGAATCCACTAGATGTTCTGCAGAAGAAAGATGAGGACTTTAACTTTCGTAAAGATCTATAGTCTTGGAAATCCTATACAGGGTAGCTATGAGTCAGAACTACTCAATGGCACAGCACCACCACGACCAGCAACTATCTATTGAATGAGTCCACATGTGAAGAATGAAGAGATATACAAATGAATGATTTAACATATATACAAATGAACAATTTAATAGATGAAATGTATTTTAAAATACATTTAAAAGTCCTTTTTACCCCTCAGGCAAAACCCATTCAAGGTCTTGCTTTAAACTGCATCCTGAAGAATCAGTTGATGTTGTTATGTGCTATCAAGTCCATTCCAACGCATAGCAACCCTATAGAACAGAATAGAACTGCCTCATAGGGTTTACTGGGTTGTAATCTTTAAAGAGTAGATTTTGTTGTTGTTGTTAAGTGCCTTCGAGTCGGAGCCGACCCATAGCGACCCTGTACAGGGTTTCCGAGGGTGTAAATCCTTACGGGAGTAGAAAGCCTCATCTTTCTCCCGCGGAGCGGCTGGGAGTTTCGAACCACTGACCTTAAGGTTCGCAGCCCGATTCGTAACCACTACGCTACCAGAGCTCCTTACCTGGTCTTATTTTCCAATGGGGCCATATGGTTCAACATCACAGACCTTTTAGCTAGCAATCAAAAGCTTAACAATTGTATCATCTGGGCTCCTTGAAGATTAATAGAGGTTTTCAAATTTGCTTTTAAAGGATTGAATAGTGTTCTGTGTCAATTTGACTAGAGCAGGATTTCCGGAGGTTTACTAGTTGATACGTGCTTATTTCCATGGTGATGAAATGGAATACAGGCGTAGATAACTATATGATGACTGGCCACGAGCAGTCAATCAACTGTAAGGATGTTTCCTTGGGGTGTGGCCTGCTTGCTCTCATTTCATCTGGGACTCTACAATTGTAAGTCATTTCCTTGATAATACATTTCTCTTTACATGTTGTTGTGAAATGCCTTTGAGTCAGTTCCGACTCATTGCTATCCTGAATAGGGCTTACAAGGAGCAGTTGGTGAAATTGAACTACAGACCTTGTAGTTCAAAGTCCCGTGCTGATCCTATGGCACCACCCCAGGACTCCTGATGAGACCTGTACATTCTCAAATATATTAACTTCGTGGTCTCTCAAGGGCCTCCGGTCTCAGGATGATGTCCTGAAGAATAAAAATATCAAACTCCCTATTACCTGTTGACATGGATTTAAGTGTAATGACTACTTTTCTCAACAAATTTCTATTTTGGCTTTATTTTTAATATCCACACAGGGTACTCCTACAAATAAATTGTACATTTGGGGGAAAGTAAGGTGAGAAATAATGGCAACAATGAATAAGGTCAAATGACAGGTCAGAGAAAATATTTTGGGGAAATATCAATAAAATAAGTACTTTAAAATGAAGTACTTTAAAATCCTCATATGCAAAATTTTAATATTATTTCAAGATTAGGCATCAGATTTTATACTTTGATAAGTGACAACATGTTTCCAGTATCTTTTTTTTCCCCATTGAAGTGATTTTAAAAAATGAATGTTATCAAAATTATGTCTACACTGAATTTTAAAAAGATACGATGCGCCATTATTGATACATGCTTACCACATCAGGTCTTCTGAACTTTCATGTTTAACTTTTTAAACTAACACTTTGTGCTAATTATTAAACATAAAATGTCATCCCATTCCTAACATAAGAATATTTTAAGATTATGGAGAAAGGACATATTTCATAATTTCCTTTTGTTTGCAATACTGAAAATTTAAGCTTAAAGGATGTGGAAATTTACCCAAGGCTAGTAATATGCTGGAATCAATTCACACCAACTCATGAGAGCTTCTGGTGACATCTTGCTCCAGTGATGGTAAATTGATAGCTTGAAATCTACCATGCATAGAGTATTTATGTTATCAACAATGGCCAACGCAGGAAAACTTGAAGAGTTGGTGGAAGCACATTTACCAGTACACCACGGTTATAATACAAGGATCTGTAACTCTGAATGATCCATATTGTTTGCAACAAATCTCATTTTACATGAGTCTCATTTTAATAAAAACATCATTCCCTGAAGCACTAGACACTGTAAAGTCATTGGCTGAGTTCCTTGGATTGAATATAAGTCATACTTGGAGCCTTGAGTCATGCTTATCTCATAAGCTAAAAGACAAATTGTCATGTCTCTTCTAAAAAAAATGTGATTCTTTTGGCAGAGCTTTCAAAAAGTAAATCACTATTTAAATGATCGTTTATAGTCATTTTGACATGAAAATTAATAATGTAGTGTGATATTTTCAAATCTATCAAATATCTCTGAACTCTGCCAAAATAATGCTATAGTACAGGGTGTGGAATGTTCCCTGTTAGTGTCATGTGTGTCTTCTTGATCTATTAGCACAATTTCTGCCTCCAAGTACTGATATAGAGACCATGGCCTTAAGCTATTGTTATAGCATATCTATGCCTGATCTTTGCACGTCTATTTTTTGGAGGGGGGATTAAATGTTTTATTGTGAATTATATGATAGCTTACATGGGAGAACATTAGCTTTACCTTCATCCTATC
>NW_006408674.1:4408614-4426057 GCF_000296735.1 Chrysochloris asiatica
ATGGTGACCCCATGTGGAAAATAACAAAACATTGCCCCACCCCACACCATCACCATGATTGTTGGTGTGTTTGAGTCTATTATTGCGACCGTTCAACAAAGGGGACTCATTTTCTAGCATTGTATCAGACTATATTCTGTTGTGATTTATAGGGATTTCATTGGATATATTCTGAAAAGTTTTCAGGCATCTGTTTCTAGTGTCAATTTGGATGCTCTCCTGAAACCTGTTCAAATGTGTGACCCTACTTGTATTTGAAACACACGTGGCAAAGCTTATAGCATCGCTGCAATGTCAAGCCCCCACAGGGTGACTAACTGACAGAGGGGTGATGGATATTAACTTTAATAATCATTTATTCACTTTAACTTGGTCATTTTAGAAACTCACAATGCCTGGTTACACTACTTCGAAGAGTCATCGGACATGGGCCACAATATTGCCTTATATGGATAGGGTAAATGATGAAGAGATCAAGGAACCTGCCTGTTGAAAATCGATCACCAGCCTTGTCTTCCTTAATACAACAACTGATCTTCCAAAACAATTTTCACATGATATAGGAACCGACTTGATGGCACTTCATAACAACAACAACAACAACAACAAATAGGAAGCTAGTTGTAATAGAGTTTTGTGTCAACTTGAGTAGGCCAGGATTTCTAAAAGTTTAGTGGTTAAAATGTGCTTATTCCCACAGTGATGAAGCTTAATACAGGCATAGTTAAGTCTATGATGATTGGCTGTGAGCAGCCAATCAATTCAAAGGATGCTTCCTTGTGGGTTTGGCCTGCTCCCAATATAATGGACACACAGAAAGGCTCTCGTTATTCTACTGGGGACCTGGGACTCTGTAATTGTAAGCCATTTCCTTGATAACAAACTTCTCTCTATACACACATATATGTGTCACCTGTCCTAAGACATGTGGTACCAAGATAGTGGGGTTCTAGAGGAACAAAATCACAGGGATGAGTTTTCTAAATTGGTTCTCAAGTTGAACTAATTTAATTTTAACTTATTTATCTTGAACTTTTTATTATGAATTGAGTGATAGTTAACCAACAAGATTAATCAGTTTTACTTTCAATCTATCATGTTTTGTTTCATCTCAATGATTACAATACCCTCCCTGCAACAACAGTTATCCTGCTTCCTCCCTGTGGCTTCCCTTTTACATCTTATGTTACACAAATAGGGAAAGAAAAATACTTGGTAAACACATACAAAACAAAACCAAAAAATATATACATTCATTTAAATGTCCAAAGGGCACATTTTGCAAGCTAACCTCCTGCCTTCAGGCACACAGCCTTTCTCAGTTTATGGGTCTGGAGTCCACAGCTGTTCTGTCTCTCCATGTCATCACCTCTGCCACTGTCTCTGGTGTCATTGCTTTGTTAAGTAAAATCTCATGTTCCACTCATGCTCTTCCTTCTTGATGGTCCTGGGATTGTCTGCTCCTGAAATGAAAGACTAACTACTCCTTCTTTCAATTACATATCTTCTGCAATTTCAGTTTCAGCAATCACAATTAATCCTGCTAACAATTACTCACAATTGAATCATAAAATTTTATCAGCATCATCCTCCACTCCCTTTCACCAGACCTTCCTTCAGTCCCTATTTCATGTTCTTCTTCATATAATCCAGCTTCTTGGATGATCTGCTCAGCATACAGATTGAACAGGTATAGTGAAAGGGTATAACTCTGGCACACACCATTCCTGATTTTAAATCATTCAGTATCCCCTTGTTCTGTTCTAACCACTGCCTCTTGGTCTATGTACATGCTCTTCATGAGCACAATTAAGTGTTTTGGAAAACCTATTCTTTGAAATGTTATCCATTGTCTGTCATGCTTCACATAGTTAAAAGTCTTTGCGTAATTTATAAAGCACAAGTAAACATCTTTCTGGTGTTCTATGGTTTCAGCCAAGATCCAACTGATGTCAACAAGTCTTCTTTGGTATCTGGCCTGAATTTTTGGAAGCCTCCCATTGATGTACTCTTTCAAGTGTTTTGGAATTATCTTCAGCAAAATTTAACTGGCATGTGATATTAATGGTATCATTTGATGATTCCCTCATTCCATGGTGTCACCTGTTTTTGGAATGATCACAAATATGGATCTCTTCCAGTTGGCTGGACAGGTAGCTAGCTGTCTTCCAAATGTGTTGGTATAGATGAGTTAGCACCTCCAGTGCTGCATCAGTTTGTTGGAAGATTTCAATTTGTATTCTGTTAATTTCTGGAACCTTATTTTTCACTAATGCCTTCAGTGTAGTTTGAACTTCTTTCTTCAGTACCATCAGTTCTTGATCATATACTACCTCTTGAAATATATGAACAGTGACCATTTCTTTTTGGTACAGTGATTCTGTGTATACCTTCCATCTTCTTCTGATGTTACCTACATAGCCCATTATTTTCTCACGGAAGTAGTAGTCAAGAAACGAAACAAATTATTGCATTAGGCAACTCTGCTGCAAAAGACCTCTTTAAACTGTTCTGGAGAAAAGTTATTACTTTGATTTTTTCATTTCCTTTTTTCTGGTGCTGTACCTGACCCAGCCATGTTATTTCTACTCACCTCATAGATACGTGAAAGTTGGACAAAAAATAAGGAATATTGTGGAAGAATCGATGCATTTGAATTATGTAGTTACAGAAATAAAATGAAAGTACCATGGGTTGCCAGAACAATAAATATATGTCTTATAAGAAGTACAGTCAGAATGCTCCTTAGAACCCAGGATGGGGAGACTTAGTCTTACTTTGGACATAGTAACAGGTGGATCCAGCCCCTGGAGAAAGACCATCTAGAAGACGAATTGACACAGTGGCTGCAGTGATGTTCTCAAACATAACAATTGTGAGGATACTATAGGACTGGACAGTGTCTTGTTCCATTGTACAAATTGTCACACAGTGTTCTGTTGTACACAGTGTCACTATAACTCAATGGCATCTACCAATAATAACTTTAATTGTGTTCATTTAGCTAGGTAGTGTCTTTCTTGAAATTTGTCAATTTCTTCTATATTATCATATTTGTTGCAGTACAATTTTTAATAATATTCTGTTTTGATCTTTTATCCCAGATGATTCTGTTATAATTCATCTTGTTTATCGTTTTGCTTATTTTGATCTTCTTAGTTTTTTCCCCTTTTTCTGTTTGGCCAGTGGTTTGTCAGTTTTATTGATCCTTTCAAAGAACCAACTTATAGTCTTGTTGATTCTTTCTATTGTTTTTCTGTATTCTATTTCATTTATTTCTACTTTGATATTTATTATTACATTTTTTTTCAGGTGGTGACTGTGGACTTCTTTTGATTTTGGCCCTCCCCTTTTTATTGATGTGTGTCATTATTTCTATAAATTCTCCTCTGAGCACTGCTTTTGTTGTGTTCCAAAGGATTTGGATGTTGTGTTTTCATTCTCATCTGATTCTAAGAATTTTTTTATTTTCATTTTAAATTAAAATTTTTAAGCAAGTTGTTATTCAACTTCTATATGTTTAATTTTTCCTTATTTTTTTCTTTTATTGATTTGTGGAATTATAGACTTAGGAGAAGAGAAAATGTTTTGTATTATTTCAGTGTTTTTCTAGTTTATCGAGTCTTGCTTTATGATCTAAAATGGTCTATTCTGGAGAATGATCCATGTGTGTTGTAGAATCTTTTGGGTGATGTGCTCTGTGTGTCTATGAGGTTGAGTTGGTTGATTGCATTATATAGATCGTCTCTATCCTTGTTGAATTTCTTTCTCTTTATTTTATCCTTTATTGAAAATGGTATATGGTCTATAACATATGGCATATGGCTTGCCTAGGTAGAAAAGTCCGACTTTCTGTTCCAGTAAAGATTTACAGTCTCAGAAAGTCTACACAGGGGTCGCTATGAGTCGGAACGGACTCAATGGCACACCATGACCACCACCACTATTGTAGAGCTGTCTACTTCTCTTTTAAATTACATTAGAGTCTGTTTTATGTATTTTGGAATAAATATTTATTATGGTTATGCCCTTTCAGTGGATTGGCCTTTTAATCATTACATACTGTTCTTCCTTTGTCTCTTATAATGGATTTTGGTTATAAGTCTATTTTACCAGAAGTTATTATTTCTAATCCTGTTCTCTTTTGGTTACTGTTTGCTTGAGATATTTTTTCCATACTTTGATTTTTAACCTATTTATATCTTTGTGTCTCTTCTAGGCAACATACTGATTGGTCAAGTTTTTCTGTTTTGTTTTGTTTTGTTTTTATCCATTCTGCTACTCTATATCTATTGACTGATGTATTTAAACATTCAGTGTGATTATCAATATAAATATAAATTACTGCTGTCTTTTTGTTATTCCTGTGTGTTTGTGTGTGTGTGGTGTTAATAGTTTCCTTGTTCCACTAAATTTTCTAAGTTCTATTTGTTTATGCTGTTTATCGATCCTTTCGTATTTTCTTTTTTATTTTGATGAGTAGATTTGTTAATTTTCTTTGGGCTTACTCTGAAATTTACATTTATCTTCTTAAGTTTTAAAGCAGTCTGTTATGTATTAATACTACCTAGACTTGCTTGCCATTTGGAAGTTCTATAACTACACTATTTTTGTTTTGAAGTTGTTCATAGGTTGGTATTTCTGGCTCCCTGTTTTCAGCTTTGAAGTTTTATTTGACTTTTTAAATTATTTATCTGGGTCTATATCTGAGTGATGCTGTTGTATGTCTTAATCTCAGTTTGTTGCTAGATGTTGTTGGTCTTCTACCAAATGACTCCCTTTAATATTTCTTTTAAGGTTGGTTTGGTTTTTACAAATTCCCTTAGAATTTGTTTTTCTGGGAATATCATAGTTCCATAGTCATATTTAAAAGATCGTTTTTCTGGATAATTATTCTTTGTAGGCATTTTTTTTTTTTCTTTCAGTGTTTTATATATGTCACTCCATTGTCTTCTTGTCTGTATGGTTTTTGCTAAGAAATTAGCGCTTATTTTTATTGCTGTACTTTGTAGGTGATACTTCATTTTTCATAAGCTGTTCTCAGAATTTTTGCTTTGTTTTTGCTTTTGGACTGTTTGATTATGATATGTCTTGGTAACATTATTTTGGGTTCCATCCAGCATCAGATATGTTGAACATCCTGGCTGGAAACTTTCTCAATTTTTGTGATATTAGGGAAATTTTCTGCCAACAAATCTTCAAGCATTCTCTATGCCATCTTTCCCTGCATTCTAGAATTGCTATTACACATAAATTATATTCATCTTGATAGTGTCCAACGTAATTCTTAGACTTTCTTCATTTTTCTTTCTTTTTTTTTTTTCTTTCTGATTTCTCCTCCAACAAATTAATAACAGGTAGTTTATTTTCTGTTTCATTTATTCTTTCTTCCACTGATTTACTTCTACTTCTATGTTCTCCCACTAATTTCTGATATTTTCTTGATAACCTTCTGTATTTCTAGTTGTTTTTGTATGGTTTCTAATTGCCTATTTATTTTGTCATTTTGTTCTTGTATTGTTTTCCTGGATTCTCTAGGATCTTGATTGGGTTTTCTTTGATCTTTTTGAGGATCTTGCATATGTCTCTTGAATACCACATTAGGTAGTTCTGTTACTATTTCTTTTTCTGGAAGGTTTTCTATTCCTTCATGTTGCTCATTTGTTTGAGCCATCTTATCCTATTTCTTCATAAAACTTGTTATTGTTCACTGTCTCTGAGGCCTTATGGTGTTAATTAATTTATGTATGCCTTCATTGATTATATGTATATTTGTTTTGTGCTTATTTTTAAACTTTGTTTTGATGTATTGGAACTTTGTTTCTTCTCTTTATCATTAGAATGTCTTTTTCTTCCTTTGTTTCATTTTAATTGTTGCTATTTTGTGGTTCAGATTGTGTGTCTTTGGTGAAGTGTGTTGGTTGGGTGTGTTTCTTCTAACTTTTGGGCATAGGGGTCTTACCCACAAGCAAATCCTATGTGGCTTGGCTCATATGTCCTTTCTTACTGGACTGAGTGGAGGTGGGACAGCACGTTCTTTCCCCAATATTGTTAGACAAGTGTTGGTGGTCAGGATCCCTTCACACCCTTGTGTGACTGTGGCATCTTTCTGGTTGTTGCCAACAGTTAGTGTATTCTCTGGAGATCACTGTAGGACATTTCCAGCGGTCAGGGTAAGACTTCTCTGTATCTGTTGTGAGGTTATTGTTGTTGTTATGTGTCATCATTGTTATATGTCATGCGGGGTTTGGTGAAATTGCTTTACAATGCTCATCACTTAGAAATGCTGTTCACCTTGTATCAACATGGTCACACTGAGCTTTGCTATAGTTTGTAAGTTATTTTATGTTCATATGACACCTACAGTTCATAACTCTCTTCAGTCTCTGTTTTCATTCAGTTTTTCATTTCCTTTGGTGTTCAATCTAATTCTTCATTATTCTGTTTGAAGTTCTTGGTTTCTATGTTGTCATCTGTACCTGTTTCACTTGGTTCCTCAGTTCATTGTTGTAGGGAAATACCTTGCGGTGTGATTGTGCTGCCATCTTGGATTGTCTCCAATTTATTTTTAACTTCTTGATTGAATGCTTAGACTATATATTTAACATGTCTCTTCCAGTTTTGGAGTTCTGGTGTGGCACTGCAGGTTAATGTGCTGGACTGCAAAGTCAATTTGAACCACAAGGCAGACAGTTCAAGCTCACCAGCAGCTCCTCAGAAACCCTATACAGGGTTGCTATAGGTAGGAACCAACTTGACGGCACTTAAGAGCAGCAAAAACTTCTAGTTTTAGTTTCTGTAACTCCCACCAAACGTCTTTTTCCTTGATAAGTCGGGGTAAAAGTAAGTGGGAAAAGATACTGATCAAATGACATGATTAGTTATGGATATTCAAAAAGTTAATTGTAATTGTTAAAACTTGAAACTGTAGCCTGGATATAAAATGAGCCACTTTAGAAGTGGGAGGGTGGCTGGCTTGCACTATTACCAAAGAAGAAGAGCCAGGAGTGGAGTGCATCCTTTGAACTGAGAAATCCATGTGCATTGAACTTCCATGAACCAGGCACCAAAGCTGTGAATTGGGAATGTCAGAGAGCAGCAGCAGCAGACCCAAGAACCAGAGCAGGAGACAGAGCCCTGGGGTTCTGATCCCATGGAGCAAGACAAAGTGAGTGAGGGGGTAGGGGTAGGAGGCTTGCTTGCAGAGTTGGGGGTGGAGGAGATTAGGTTTGCTGACCCATGGAGCAAAAGCTGATTGCCTTCAGTTTACGGTGGGGTGGGGTGTCCTGTGGGCATTTATCAGCAGCCCTAAAAGAACTTTGTAATGTTGCCTGGACAGAGAGAGGCCTATCTATGGACATGGCTGAGAAGCGGCTATCCTGACTGGAAGAACTGTGCCCTGAGCATTTCTGATCCTGTTAACTTCCCTCATCAACCCCATGACTGTGAGTCTGGTGTCTGAGTTCTGTGTAGCCACTGCAATGAATTATTGAGCCCAGCTGAGGGAGCGATGGTTTGATGCCATTTTTTATAAATAGTGAAAAGTTTCAGATCATCAATTTTCTTCTGGCAGCAGCTTTATCTCATCATTTCTTATATATAAAGTTTTCCATTATTATTTTTTTCTACATAGTCTGAAAATTAGTTTCAATTTCCTCTTAGGTAAATGTGTGAAAAATTTTAGGTGATGTCTTTAACCTGTTGTTTCGTTTTCTACTTATAAATGTTCCTAAATCTTGCATCATTTTGTCACTATGCTGATTAAGATGGCATGGTAATTAACCTTGGGTGATGGCATTATTTATTGAATAAATAGTGATTGAGTAATTACTCATTGGTCCCACTTTCAAGTGTAGAAGAAGGAAAACAAAGATTCCAACAAAAATTCATTATCAGATGATGCAGTGATTGTATAATAACCTAGTTAAGGAATTGAGGGAGATTTTCCCTAAGGAAATGGTAACTGAGTAGAGATCTGAAGAATGACGGAGGGAGATTGGGATAGGTAGAATGTTCTAAGCAGAAGCAGCAGAATAAACAAAGTCTTTTAGTAGCTTAACGAGTAGTCTGCTCAAGGAAATAAAGTAAGATTAGTGTGGCTAAGGGCAAAGGATGAGGAGCAAGATGGTGAGCTATGAGAATAAGGAACAAGTCAAGGCAAAGAGAGGGTGTCAGAAAGCGAGTTTTGAGGCTATTTCAGTGCTACTGTTTACGATGATGGTGCTTTGGGTTACAATGTAATGACAAAGTTAAGTAAGTAGATATGACTCCTTAGAAGAAAAAAATATCAAGTTTTGCATTATCTGTGGACAAGATAAAGGAGATGGAGAGATCATTAATAACATTTCCAGTTGATGCAACTACTTCCTTACTTAGCTGATGATAATTTTCACCACGACTCCACAATATAGTCACATCAGGAAGCCCATCTTTATCCTATGTTCTCATACCATATTTTTGTGCAAATAGCACACACCTTCTATGTTTGCTTATCATTCGCTCTTCCCAGGAGGTATTTTTGCAAATGCTTTATGCTTTTTTCTTTTTGTTTTACAGCAACATGTGAAAACAGCTGACATAGTGTTGATTTAAAAAAAAATACCTCTTGAAGGGAGAGAGCAATCCAAAACAAATGTAGGAGATGGTGTTATTTGCATAAAATATGGTGATCATAAAAAATAATAAAACAATTATTACAATAATTTCCAATCCATGGTTTATGTCCATGCCTTTTCTCCTGCTTGAGGGGATCTACTGGGTCAGTTAAATTCAATGCAGAAAGGTTTGCTCAAAAGGTTACAGTCAATGTATATTCAGATTCCTAAAGAGTACTCTTCATAGAGTTTCTCAAAGGATAAAAGACCCACCCTTTGTTCAATTATCCAAACTCTGGAGAGATATCTTGAATACAAGGGTAAGTCAAAAAGCATTGGTACTAGAGTTCCAGTTCATAATGCAGGCACGGGTTTATTCCAACCAAATCATGCTTAAACATGTCTTTATGGCAAGTGGATGGCTGCAGATAAGTTGTTTCAGTAATATACTTGTCTTAGTCTCATTAAGGGGTCTTCAAAAAAACATGTCCAATCAAGAGTGGCTTCCAAAGGGATCTGCTGGACCAGTTAAATCCAAGGCAGAGATGTCAGCTCAGAAGGCTGCTTTGTGTTTTTGTTTTTGTTTTTCAGATTCCAAAGGGGTAATCTTGATAGAATTTCTCAAAGGACACAAGACAACAGCGAGGGTTTATTACGAAGGAGTTTTCCAAAAACTCAACAACTTCCAGTAAACTTATGCTTAGAAATTGTTTTCCATTAGGACAATGACCCTGTTCATTCTTATAGGGGCTGTCCTATGAGAATGTCTTTGGTAAACCTTATGTCATCTACTCCACAGACCTGATCTTTTCCCTTCAAACTTCATTTTGTTTCCAAACTACAAAGAACATTGAAAAGGAGCATTTGAGGATGGCTACACTGCCATTTTGTGTAGTATAAATCGAAGGCTACAGATAGTTCATGGAAGGGTTAGAAAGATGAGAACACTGCCTTTCAAAGTGTATATACCTAAGTAGAGGATATTCAAGAAACAATAGCTTCGTATTTTGTTTAATAAAGATTTCAATGATTTTATAGTAATACTTTTTGACTTGCTGTCACATAAATGGATGATTTTGTTCTTATAACTTCTTTTTATCTTGTGAGCTTTCTTTGTTTTCCCCCTTCAGTTAGTTTATTTGTGATTCCATGGAAAGGACATTATAACAGAGAATAGGCTATTGTATTTTTTAAATTTAGGCCTTCAAGGGACTCCGAATAGAGACTTACGTTCTCCAAAGAGAAGTATGCAAGCCAAATCACTGGAATGTGGAAATAAAATATTAGCTTTGCTAATGGAATGGCCAGAATTGGCCTCTCATATTTTGGACACATTATCAGGAGGGACAAGTACCTGGAAAAGGATATCATGTTTGGTAAAGAAGAGGGATGGTGAAAAAGGGGACCCCTCAATGGGATGGATTGGCACAGTGGCAGCATCAATGGGTTCAAACATAGCAATGATTGTTAGGTTGGTGCAAGCCTCATTCTGTTTTGCATAGGGTCGCCCTGAGTCAGTACCGACTTGATGGCACCACCAACAGCAATGGAATGTATTGTCACTGGTGCCTTCATTTAGATCTCATTTCATGATCAGTGTTGTTGTTGTTGTTGTTAGGTGCCATTGAGTCAGTACTGACCCATAGCGACCTTATGCACAGCAGAAAGAAACACTGCCCGATCCTGGGCCAACCTCACTACTGTTGCCACGCTTGAATCCATCGATGCTGCCACTTGGCCCATCCAGCTCATTGGGGTGGATCTTCCTTTTTTTCTCTGACCCTCCACCTTATCAAACATCATATCCTTCTCCAGTGGCTGGTCCCTCCTGACAATATGTCCGAAATATGCGAGACAAAGTTTGGCCATCTTGACCTCCAAGGAGCACTCTGGCTGTACTTCTTCCAACACAGATCTGTTGGTTCTTTTGGCAGTCCATGGCACTTTCAATATTCTCCTCCAACACCATAACTCAAAGGCATCAATTCTTCTACTGTCTTCCTTATTCATTGTCCAGCTTTCTCATGCATATGAGGTTATTGAAAATACCATAGCTTGGGTCAGGTGCACCTTAGTCCTCAAGCTGACATCTTTGCTCTTCCACACTTGAAAAAGCTCTTGTGCAACAGATTTGCCTAATGCAATACATTGTTTGATTTCTTGACTTTTGACATCTCTGCCCATCAACACTTTAAAAAGTTCCTGTGCAGCAGATTTGCCCAATGCAATATATCGTCTGATCTCTTGATTGCTGCTTCCGCAAGTGTTGATAGTTGATCCAAGAAGAATGAAGTCCTTGACAACTTCCATCTTTTCTCCGTTGATAATAATGCTGTTTATTGGTCCAGTGGTGAGGACTTTTGTTTTCTTTATATTGAGATACAATCCACACCGAAAGCTGTGCTTTTTGACCTTCATCAGTAAATGTTTTAAGTCCTCTTCACTTTCAGCAAGCAAGGTTGTATCATCTGCATAACACAGGTTATTAATGAGTCTGTCTCCAATCCTCATGCCACGTTTTTCTTCATGATCAGTGAAGCAACCTGAAAACAAAGAAATACATTTTTAGGTTGATGAGAGTCTAACATCCTCATTTGTTCTTTCACTCTACCTTCTTTTTGTTGTTGTTAAGTGCCGTCC
This sequence comes from Chrysochloris asiatica, assembly GCF_000296735.1. Classification (NCBI taxonomy): domain Eukaryota; kingdom Metazoa; phylum Chordata; class Mammalia; order Afrosoricida; family Chrysochloridae; genus Chrysochloris; species Chrysochloris asiatica. The sequence continues at coordinate 4,419,849 of NW_006408674.1, forward strand.
AGTGGGTTCTGACTCACAGAACTCCTGCATAGTGTTTCTGAGGAGCCGCTGGTGGCTTTAAACTGTTGACCTTTGGGTTTACTGTCCAATGCTGATCCTACAGCATCACACCAGGAGTCCTTCACTATACATATGCATTATAATTTCTAGGTATCCAGTTTATTTGTCTTTTGATATTGCATTTCTTAAATATAACTAAACCAACATCTTTTAAAATGCAGAAACTTTGATTAAAAGAAAGTAGCAAAATTGTCAGCCACATTATGAAATTAAAAATAAGAATATCATCAGATCTGAAAAAGAGCCAGACAAGCTTTTTTGAAATTATTGAAAATATTATTGTTGAAATCAAAACAGCAATGAGATATCATCTTACACCAGTATTAACTACAAAGTTCAAAAAAGAAGAGGTAAATAAATTCTGGTGAGGATGTGGAGAGACTGGGACACTCCTACATGACTGGTGGGATTGCAAAATGGTCCAACCTCTCTGGAAAACAGTATGGTACTTCCTCAGAAATAGAAACACTTTATGATTCAGCAATCCCTCTACTTGGTATTTACCCACAAGAAATACGAACCATAAGACGAGTAGAGATATGCACACTGATGTTCATAGCAGCACCATTCATAATAGCAAAAAGATGGAGACAGCCTAAGTGCCCATCAATGGAAGAATGGATAAACAAACTTTGATACATCCACATAATGGAATATTATGCTATTTTGAAGAGTAGCAAGGAAGATGTAAACCACCACATAGCATGGATGAACATTGACATTATGCTGAATTAAATTAGTCAGTCACAATAGGAGAAATTCTACATAAGACCATTATTGTAAAAGCTTAAGAAAAAATACCCATACTAAAAGGGAAAAAAAAAAAAAAATACCCATACTAAAAGGAAAAAAAATTTTTTTTTGTTTTTTTTGTGGTTAGTGGGGTTGTGGGGGTGAGGTGAGGGGAGAGAGAGGAAGAGAGAGTACAGGGTAGGGAATGTTGTTGTTGTTAGGTGCCATTGAGTCGGTACTGATTTATAGCAACCTATGCACAGCAGAAAGAAACACTGCCCGATCTTGGGGCCAACCTCATAATTGTTGCCACGCTTGAGTCCACTGATGCTGTCACTTGGCCAATCCATCTCGTTGCGGGTCTTCCTCTTTCTCTCTGACCTTCCACTTTACCAATCATGATATCCTTCTCCAGCAACAGGTCCCTCCTTACAATATGTCCAAAGTATGAGAGATGCAGTTTGGCCATCCTGGCCTTCAAGGAGCACTCTAGCTGCACTTCTACCAAAATGGATCTATTGATTCTTTTGGAAGCCCATGGCACTTTCAATATTCTCCTTCTTATTCACAGTCTTCCTTATTCACTGTCCAGCTTTTGCATGCATATGAGGTTATTGAAAATACCACGGCCTGGGTCAGGTGCACCTTAGTCCTCAAGCTGACATCTTTGCTCTTCAACACTTTTAAAAGGTCTTGAGCAGAAGCTTTGTCTAATGCAATACGCTGCTTGATTTCTTGACTGCTGCTTCCTTGAGCATTGATAGTTGATCCAAGAAGAATGAAGTTCTTGACAACTTCAATCTTTTCTCCATTGATAATCATGTTGTTTATTGGTCCAGTGGTGAGGATTTTTGTTTTCTTTACATTGAAATGTAACCCATACCGAAGGCTGTGCTCTTTGATCTTCATCAGTAAATATGTTAAGTCCTCTTCACTTTCAGCGAGCAAGGTTGTATCATCGGCATATCGTAGGTTGTAAATGAGTCTTCCTCTAATCCTGATGCCACGTTTTTCTTCATAGAACCCAGATTCTCGTATTATTTGCTCAGCATACAGGTTGAATAAGTATGATGAAAGAATACAACCTTGTTGAACACCTTTCTTAAGTGTTCTTAAGTGTTTAAACCATTCAGTGTTCCTATGTTCTGTTTGAACAACTGACTGTCGGTCCAGTTACAGATTCCTCATGAGCACAATTAAGTGTTCCAGAATACTCATACTTTGCAATGTTGTCCATAACTTGTCATAATCCACACAATTGTAAGCCTTTGCATAGTCAATAAAGCACAGGTAAACATCTTTCTGATATTCTCTGCTTTCAGCCAAGATCCATCGGATCTCGTAGGTATACAGGGTATACTTATACAGGGTAGGGAATGGACACATGACATTTGGGTGTTGGTTGTGGCAATACACAAGAATGGGGAGGGGAATGGAAGAACAAGGCAGATAGGAGAACATTTAGGCAGGTTTGCATGGGCTAAATGGGACAGAGGTAAATAGCGATGTATGCTCAACCTTGGAACAACAGGGTCTGTGATACAGGGATAGAGGCATACCCTGAATGGGTAAAATAGGGGAAATAATGTTAAGATGCTTGACTGTCTTTCGGATCTTGGTTTCCCTTGCCTATTATTCTTAAATGGACACTTAGGAGCAGAGAAAGGAAGAGCCAGAAACAACACTACAGAAAACTTGTAAGTCCATCTTCAACCTATAACTGATTAGAATACCTAACAGGGGAGCTAGAATTTCCCATTGAAAAAGATCCCCATCCAGAATCTTCTGGGGTGGGAAATTTCCACTTGAAAAGACAAGTGGAAATTGTCTGGACCAGCCTGGAACATCTAGAAGAACAGAAGACACTTCTTGAAAGAAAGATCATCAAAGAAAATAATAAAAAAAAAACAAAAAACAATAATGTCAGTCCGAATGAATACTATAAGAACTAGCAAGTTGTTAGCTGGGAAGCCATCAAGGCAACCAATCATGTCTCTTCAGGGCAAAACCACTTCCAAGACTGAAACTCAAAAGGAATACAAAAACAGGCATGTAATCTTGCTGGTGACCACATTTGTCTTCCAATAAATGGAAGTGGAGGAAAAGCAGCAATGAAGCTGAATCCAATCATGTTCAATAGACTCCTGTCAACCTGGAGTGAGACCTGGTTGGCCAGCAGTATAGCAAGAACTGGGGACTCCTGAGCCCATTGACAGGGACATAGCCACAGAGGACTAGAGCGGAGAATGAAGCATCCAGCTGATATGAAGTGAGGGGAGACGCACAAGAACACCCATACTTGCAGATAGTACCCATTTGACCTGGCTTCAATGATTGGATGATCAGAACTTGACTAGAGGAAGAAAGAAGAGAAAAAAATGTGTAATTCACTATAATTTTATGAACTTGATGCATACTTACGGATGTAGTAGCTTAAAAGAGGGATCAGATCTTTACAGCAAGGATCATTCCCACACCCTCTGTACACAGGGTTGACCGGAATGGGCAACTTAGACATTGGCTACCCAAAATTGAGGGGCTATAATGCCACAAAGTGACTGGCTTACAAGTTTTCAAGAGGGAGTTTAGTTTCAGAGGGTGAGGAGGAAGGTAGAATCTCCAGAGTGGTTTTTAACCTGTCTAGATGGGGCTGGTGAAAGGAGATGTGGCTAAGACTCTTGTGGTTCAATAGTGAATAATTGTTATCAGGACTGACTGTGAGGGTTGCAAATGTAAAGGTAGACATCTTGTAACAAAAGTAGGGGAGTGGTTGATCTTGCAGTCCAGGAGCAGAGGACCCTGGAACCATCAAGGGAGAAGAGCAGAGTGCAGGACTGTAGCCAGAGAAGTAGTGATGCTGGAGATGGAGGCAGAGATGATGACATGGAGAGATGGAACGGCTGGGGACTCTAGACTAAAGAAGGGCGAGGGGCTGTGTGCTGGTGGCCAGGGGGCAGGCTTGCACAATGTGCCCTTTGGTTGTTTGAATGATTATATATTCCTGAGTTCATCAGAGTATATCCAAATCCACCCCACCCCCCAAAAAAACCCCAAAAACCAGAAGGAATGGAAGCCAATGTTATTGAATGATGATGCATGGAGGGGATTGTAATCATTTCAATCAAATGAAATATGATAGGATGAGTATAAGGCTGACATTCTCTCATGTAAACTATCACTCAATTAACAATAAAAACTTAAAGAAATACAAAGTTGTTGTTGTTATTAAGTGCCGTTGAGTCGGTTCTGACTCATAGTGACCCTGTATAGAGTTTTCAAGGAGCAGCTGGTGGGTTTGAATTGGTGACCTTGTGATTTGCAGTCCTGTGCTGATCCTACAGCATCACATCAGAAATAAATATTTCTATCTACCATAATTAATAATATAGCTGACACCAAAATACAGAATTCTTTGAGCTATCTGCTACTCAAATGAATAGAGGGCTTCAAAGAGTTCATGAAGATTTCTCATTGTCTTTTCATTCCATTTTTCTTTCTCCTCACCACCTCCCACTACAGGGATGAAGGCAGTTCCATGCTTGAAGTGTCTAAGGGCTATAAGCTCGGAACTTCCACTAGTCTCTGTCAGCTTAGGAAGCTTTGTTTTGTTTTTGAAAGTTTTTATTGTGAACTGAGTGAAGGTTTACAGAGCAGATGATCAATTTTACACTCAACAAATCATATGCTTGGTTGTTCTAAGAAGTGCATACTTCCCTAGTGTTATTGTTCACTGCATAGATATAACTATTGTTTGATGGGAAATGGAACCACTTGTAATGTGACTTTCCAACATCACTGTGTTCATTGCCTTCTTAGGAGAGAGACAAGTTGATATCTACATCTTAAGATTTTACAGAAGATAGCTATTCTAAAAAAAGCTTTTCAATAATTTCTCATTTGTCCCTAATTGTCTGTTGTTGTTTTGTTTCCTAGCTAGTTTGAACTATTTTTGAGAGTAAAAGTTATTTGCTATTAACTTTCTCTACTCTTCAAATTAGGAATTCTGGTAACATAGTCATTTTATGATTCGAGCTTCTTACATCAAGTTCAGCAGTTCGAAACTACCAGCCATTCCACGGAATAAAGATGAGGCTTTCTGCTCCTGTAAAGATTTCCAACCTTGACTAGAGGAAACCCTATACAGGGTTGCTATGGGTTGGAACAGACTCCACAACACACAACCACCACCGCCACCACTCTTCAAAGTACCTAGCATATGGATAGGAAATAAATGTAGGTGACAGTTGAGGGCTCACTGGTTTAGTGAGATACTAATCTTTAGGGATGACTGTTATATCATCCATTTCCCATACTGTGTTACTGTTGTTGTTAGGTGATAGCAAGTCGATTTTTGACTGATAGTGACAGAGTGAAACTGTCCCACGGGGGTTTCCTAGAGTCCTGGTGTGGTGCCATAGGATAAGCAATCAACCTCAAGATCAGTTTGAACTGCATGGTTGGTTGTTCAAACTCCCCAGCCACTGCTCAGAAACCCTATGTAGGGTCGCTATGAGTCTGAACCACCACCAACAACAATCTTTATGGGAGCAGATCGGTAGTTCTTTTTTCCACAGAGCCACTGGGTGGGGCTGAGCTACTAAATTCTTTATTAATGTCTGAAACGTAACCATGACACCACCAGCGTTTCTTATTAACTCCAAGGAGAAACTAACCAGGAATAGCCATTGGCCTGATCACAGCACTCATCAATATATTTACTCCTTGCTCTTAACAAATACCGTGAAGTGGGCAAATCCTCAGCAATAGTTCTTGACCTAGAAAAGTCTTTATTTTATTAGTCTAGAAAGTAATAGAAACTTGCTTAAGGTCTCCCAAGGGAAACGACAGAAACATCAGACTTTTCATCTCTGCTACCTCTAGCCAGAAATTGGGCATCTACATGCAATTTAGTACTTATTAGTAGTCGTACTGTGCTGCTATAGGATAAGTACTAGACCGAAAGGTCGGTTTGAATCACAAGATGGAGGTTCAAACCCACCAATCGCTCCTCAGAAACACTAGTTGGCATCCCTATGAATCAGAAAAGACTCAATGGCACTTAACAACAACTACCTACTTGATTGAGCTCTGGTCCCATAGTGGATTATGAGCTGGCTGCTAATTGCAAGGCCAGTAGTTTCGATTTACCAGCCGCTCTGTGAGAGAAAGATGAGGCTTTCTGCTTCTGCAAAATTTTACAGCCTCAGAAACCTTATACAGGATCACTATGAGTTGAAACTAATATTATCACCATCATCATCATAACTTATGATCGTTTTAAAGCAAAAAATGTAGTATTTTCAGTGCTCATTGCTTTCTCAAGAGAGCGATAAGTTGATATTTAAACTTAATACTGCAGAAGTTATTTACTTCACAAACTATTTTAAAAACAATTTTTAATTTGTTGCTATTATACT
>NW_006408674.1:4429827-4430343 GCF_000296735.1 Chrysochloris asiatica
GACAGACAGACGAGTGGCGGTTGCGTGGTTGCTGTTGAATAATATTAAAAGATAGCTTTTGTTAAAAATGAATTACAGATACCAGCTTTGGAGAAAATGCTAGTTTGAATGAAAATAGTTGAAATTTCATCTTAAAGCTTCCATTATAGTATCCATATAAATTCCAAATAGGGAAGATTCCACAAAAACACCAGAAAAGTTGGAAGAGGAAAACTGGATGGACCAGAAGGTATAAAGTGCTTGCTAATTGTTGCTGGCACAATTGAGATGTTTGAACAAACAGATTCCACACTGGAAGGCACTCACCATTTATGCCAAGAAATATGGAAGACATCTACTTGGTCGTCAGACTAAAAGCGATCTGTATTTGTGCCCATTCCAGTGAACAGAGATCCAATAGAGTGAGGAAATTATTGAACAGCATATTTATTCCACATTCAGTAAAATTTTGCTGAAGATAATTTTTAAATGTTTGCAGCAATATATCAACAGGGAGCTGCCAGAAATTTCAAGCTG
>NW_006408674.1:4431853-4442080 GCF_000296735.1 Chrysochloris asiatica
ACAATAACAGTCATTGCTCATCGGATATAATCAGTGTGATATCATCAAAGTAGTGGGCCAGTGTGATGTTTGTGGACTGTCAAGATGACAATAATCTCTAAATACTTTATTGTAGCAGAGATAAAAAGAATTGACATCTCTTTGATGCTTGACTGTAAATATGTACAGTTGTTCTTGCTAGGTGAAAGCAAACTTTTCTGGGAGTCTTGAAAATTGGTATTGGAGACAAAATACTTTCCAGAACAATATTGGTAAACCAGTATCTCATTCTTAAAGATCTGTTCCTTGAGATTATGATAAATATTGCATCAGTTAGGGTCCAGTCATGAGAATAGAAATCATAATAGGTATTTCAACTAAGAGAATTTAATATAAGGAAGTGAGAACACAGAACCTAGAGGAATGAAAGAGCAGAGAGGAAGAAAAAAAAAATCACAAAAGGCACTTGCCACCCAAAGAATGGGGGTGGGATGATCGGAAGAGTATAGGGTTATTAGAATATAAAATGTTGGAGTCAGGTCCCTGTGGACCCAGAGCTCATCCATCTGAGAGGGGATGTCTTTGCTGCATTGAATCTAACTCTGATGGTCCATGATGCTGAGGGTACCATATGTATCTGTAGTCTAGGACTAATTTTTGTTGCTTGAGAAAAGTGCCACTACTGAGGTAATATTAACAAGAGTAGCATGTCATAAAGATAAGCTAAAACCTTTCCACCTCCTTTTTTCCAAGATGCCTTTCACCCTCCCTATTGGCAAAATCCTCAGGAAGTCATCTGGCAAAGAAGAAACTTTGCTTGAATGGAATTAGTGCCAGTATCACGGGGTAGAATATAAAAGAGTGGCTTTAGAGAAGCATAGTAGGTCAATCACTGCCACAGAAAATTTCCTTCTTGTGAATCTCAAAGATTTTTTTTTAATGATTGAAGGAAGAAGAAAGAAGTTTATTGTTTTGCATTATATACTGAATTAGGGTGGATACCACTTGGGTTTTTCTAAATCAGGATCTGAGTAAATTGTGTGCATTTGAGTTTACTATTGAATTCATACAATTATATTAAACAACTTGATATTTTGAGGTCATAGGCCTACTGTGAACATTTGCACTATGTGAAACAGGATTTTTTTCTTTTATTTTCATTTTACAATAAGGAAGACTCAGGAGCACAGTGGCTTTGTAGGACAAGCACTGAACTGCAAAGCCCAAGGTTGGAAGTTGACCATTCAAGTCCACCAACCACTCCTTGGGAGAAAGATGAGTCTTTCTGCTCCTGCAAAGATTTACAGCCTGGGAAACCCTACATTGGGTCACTATGAGTCAGAACTGACTCAATGGCACATAACAGCAACAACAACAAAGGAAAAACCAAACGTGAAAAGAACTGAAAACAGTAATATATGTTGAAGATGAATGAATAGAAAGTCTCATTAAAATCAACCCTATAGTTCCAACGTATTAATTTCATTCAAAGTTCTCCAATTTCTAAAGTCATTTTAGAATTATGAGACTGTCCAGTCACATTTATATTTTTGCTATGCCATTTCTGTTTCCCAGCCTCTAAAAATGTAGTCAGTTGGCCTGTTATGCTTAGATAAACACCTGGAAGCTCTCCTGGGAACGATCCCAAGTCTAGACATAGTAAAAAAAAAAAAGAGAGAGAGAGAGAGAGAAAGAGAAAGAAAAAAGAAGAAATCCTCACATGTGTTTCTTATTATAAGAAGCTATTACTGTACAGACAAGAGAGAATTCCAAGGTTTTCAATGACTTCCCAACTAAGTTACATTGTGTGATAAAGCACTTATGACTAATACACAAATAACTGTCTCCTTAAAGTAGACTAATAAAAGGGAAGATAGAGAAGAAAAATAACTCTGCCTACACTACTAGGACCACTCCCTCCCCAATCCCCCCACAGATTTTTTTCTCTTATAAATGCAGACCCTAGACTGTGCATGACGTGACTCACAACAATCTATCAAATAAGTTATGTTGTTGCATTAAAACATTTTGGCAATACTACTCATAAAAATAGATCACACCAAGTTGCGTTTAAAACAGCAATCTATACATATACATTTACCTACCATCGTCTTCTAAAAATTGAATGGAAGTAAGTTAAGGGCATATAATGACAGGCAGACATCTATAACAGGATTCAACTCTAGGAAGAGAGACTATGTACAAATCAGAAATTCAAGAAATTTCATCAAAATGTGAGTGCTGTCGAGAATGGATTCAAAGCCTTAAGCAGTGTTTTATTTTAAGATCTATCTATATGGTATCAAATTGAAATAGCAACTGGAGAGATTAGACAGAAACCTAGGGAACTGTAACTATGTTAATGGGGGAGAAACAACTCAGCAAAGCAGGCTGAGAAAGGTTGCATAACTTGAAGAATGTTGTCAGTGTTATTCAATCATACATGTAAAAACTGTTGAATTGGTGTATTTTCTGCGGTGCTTAGTATTCCCCATAACAAACCCAAAAGTAAAATGAATTCTAAAAACACAAATGAATGCAACCAAAGAGAAGCAACCAATCCCATTTCCAGTTGCCTAGGATGAAACCTTACCACCCGTCTGTCAGTTTGTCAAACTGTGGTGGCTGTGTGGTGCTGTGATGCTGCAAGCTATACCTCCGGTATTTTAAATATCAGCAGGGTCACTCATGATAAATGGAGGAAAGATTGAAGGTCTCAAAGACTTCATTTTGCTTGGATCCACAACCAACATTCATGGAAGCAGCAGTCAAGAAATCAAAGAATGTATTGCATTAGGCAAATCTGTTCTTTAAAATCCACAAAAGACCTCTTGAAAGTGTTCACGAGCAAAGACATCAGTTTGAGGACTAAGGTGCACCTGACCCAAACCCTGGTATTTTCAATCACTTCATATGCATGTGAAAGTTGGAGAAGGATAAGGAAGACTGTAGAATAATTGATGAATTCAAATTATGATATTTGAAAAAAATAAGTCCCATGGCCTGCCAGAAGAACAACCAAATCCATGTTAGAATAGCTCCAGCCGGAATGCTCCTTGGAAGCCAGCATGGCGATACTTCTTCTTTCATATTTTGGACATACTGTCAGGAGAGCCCAGTCCCTGGAGATAAATATCATGCTTAGCAAAGTGGAGGGACATCAATAAAGGAGAAGACCTCCAAGGAGATGAATGGCAAAGTGACAGCAGCAATGGGCACAAGGGCAACAATTGTGAGGATGGTGCAGGATTGGGCAATGTTTCATTCCATGATTTGTATCCCACTCAACGCCACTTAACAACAACAACACAATCAGGGGTTATGATAATATCAGAAGTGAGAGTAGCGGTCACAGTAATTGTTCTGAGAGGCAGTTAGAGAGTTGTTCTATAGGACTCAGATAATGGTGCTAATGTAATAAACACATTAAAATAAAATATCGAGAAAATAATCAAAACTATCCTCTGTTGTATTGTTTATTTTGTTATTTATTCACGTTCTTAGCACTTTCTTCTTGTCCCTTGCTAAGTTTGCCAATTTTAATAATCCTTTCAAAAGAACCAACTTCTAGTCTTTTTGATATCATCTATTGTTTTTCTGTTTTGTTTCCTTTATTTCTGCTCTAATCTTTAGTATTTCTTTTTTTCTGGTGATTGTTGGCTTATTTTGCCACTCTGATTGCTGGAGATTTGGGGCTAAAGCATGAATTTTGGTTCTTTCTTCTTTTTTGATGTGTGTGTTTATTGCTATAAATTACCCTCTGAGCAATGTTTTTGCTGTGTCCCATAAATTTTGGTATATTGGTTTTTCATTCACATTTGAGTCACAGAATATTTTAATTTCTTTTATTATACAAAAAATGTTTGAGGAGGATGTTCTTCAGTTTTTATGTATCTGATGTTTTTTTCTTGATATTCATATTATTAATTTTCAATTTCATAATATTGTAATGTGGGAATATGTTTTATAGTATTTCATGTTTTTTAAATTTATTGAGGCTTGTTTTGTGAGTCAACATATGGTGTATTATAGAGAATGTTCCATGTGTGCTGGAAAAGAATGTATATTGTGCTGTTGTTGGGTGGAGTGCTCTGCGTATGTCTAGGAGGTCAAGTTGATTGGTTATGCTGTTCAGTTCTTCTGTGTCTTTGTTAAGTCTATTTCTAATTGTTCTGTTCTTCATTAAAAGTGGTGTATTCAAGTTTTCTACAATTACTGTGGAGTTGTCTTTTTTCTATTCTGTTAAAATTTGATTGATGCATTTTGGGGCTCTTTCACTGGGTGCCTAGATGTTTATTGTGGCTATGCCCTCTTATTAAATTATCTAATGTTCTTGCTTGTCTCTTTTGCTGGTGTTTGCCTTAATGTCAGTTTTATCAGACATTAATATTGCCACTCCAACAGAGCTAACTAAAGTAAAAGGATAATAACTGAATACTATGAGGAAATATTTACGAATCGGGCTGCGAACCTTAAGGTCAGCGGTTCAAAACTACCATCTGCTCCACGGGAGAAAGATCAGGCTTTCTACTCCCATAAAGATTTACACCCTCGGAAACCCTGTACAGGGTCGCTATGGGTCGGAACCGAGTCGACGGCACTTAACAACAACAACAACATGAGGAAATATATTACAACAAATTTGCAAATCTAGAATAAATGGGCAAATTTCTAGAAACACATTATCTACCTGAAGTAACACAGATGAGATAGAAAATGTAGTGCTGTAAAATAAGCATGGGACTGCTAACTGCAATGTTAATTGTTCAAACCCACCAGCCGCTCCTTGGAAATCCTGCACAGGATTACTGTTATGTAGTAGATTGCAAGCTGGGCTGCTTACCGCAAGGTCAGTAGTTTGAATCTACCAGTTGCTCCACTGGAAATATATGAGGCTTTCTGCTCTCATAGAGTTGCACAGCCTTAGAAACCCTATACAGGGTTGCTCTGAGTCAGAATCAACAGGGTGGCACACGACCACCACCACCACTACACACCTCTTAAACTAACACAGAGGAAGCAGAAAATGTGGTGCTGTGGGATAAGCACTAGACTGCTAACCATATCAGTGGGTCAAAACCTCCCACCACTCCTCAGAAAATACTTGATGACACATAACAACAACAATAATGACATAACACAAAAGAAACAGAACTGGTCATAAGAAAAATCCCAACAAAAATAGCACTGTTCCAGATGGCTTAGCTGGCAAATTTTACTAAACATTTAGAGAAGAGATAACATCAATTCTACTCAAACAATTTTAGAATACAGAAAAGAAGGAAGTTCTCCTGAATGGAGTTGATGAAGTAAGCATAATCCTGATAGAAAAACCAGGCAAAGACATTACTAAAATGGAAAACTACAGACATATCCCTCATGAACATAGACACAAAATTTTTCAACAAAATTCTAGTCAATAGAATACAAAAGCATACCAACATATAAAATAAATCACAACCAAATGCATTTCATACTATTCATGCAAGGATGGTGCAATGTTAGAAAAACAATCAATGTAATCCATCGCATAAATAAAATGAAAGAATAGAACCATATTATCATACCAGTCAATGCAAAAAAGATATCTGATACAGTCCAACAGCATTCCTGATTTTTTAAAAAAAAACAACAAAAACACACTCCACAAAAAGGAAATAAAAGGGAATCCTCAACATAATTAAGGGCATAAATACAAAACTAATGGTCAACATTATTCCCAATGGAGAGAGACTTGTGAAGGAGAGCCAGACAAAGATGCCTTTGCCATTATTGTTATTTGTAAGTTGTTGAGTCCATTCCAAATCACAGCAATTCTATGTACAACAGAACTAAACACTGTTGGTACTGTGCCATCCTTATAATTGTTGTTACGCTTGAGCCCATTGCTACTGCAACTGTGTCAATCCATATCGTTGGAGGTCTTTCTATTTTTCATTGGCACTCCACTTTACCAAGCATAATGACCTTCTCCAGGGACTGGTCCCTCCTGATAACATGTCCAAAGTATGAGAGATGAAGTCATGCCATCCTTGTTTGTAAAGAACATTCTGGATGTTCTTTTTCCAACATAGATTTTTTGTTCTCTCCACAGTCACTGCTTCAATATTCTTTTCCAGAATCACAATTAAAGGTATCATTTCTTCTATTGCTTTTCTTATTCATTATCCTAAGTCACATGCAAATGAGAGTATTGAAAATACAATGGCTTGGGTCAGGCATACCATAGTCCTCAAACTGATGTCTTTATTCTTGAACACTTTAAAGAGACCTTGTGCAGCAGATTCGTTCATTGCATTATGTTGCTTGATTTCTTTACTGCTGCTTTCATGAGTGTTAATAGTGGATTCAAGAAATAAGAAGTCTTTGATAACTTCAATCTTTTCTCCATTTATCATGTTATTGGTTGGTCCAGTTGTGAGAATTTTTGTTTTCTTTACATTAAGGTTTAAAGAAAACTATAGTCTTTGATTTTCATCATTAAACATCTAAGTCCTGTTTGCTTTCAGCAGACAAAGTTGTATCATCTGCATATTGCAGATTGTTAATGAGTGCTCCCCCAATCCTGACGCCATGCTTGTCTTCATATACTTACGCTTCTTGACTTGGATTATTTGCTCAGCATACAGATTGAATAGGTATGGTGAAAGAATACAAGACTGGTACACAATTTTCTTTATTTAAAATCATTTAGTAACCCATGGTTTCTGTTCTAACCACTACCTCTTGGTCTGTGTACAAGGACCTTACAAGCACAATCAAGTGTTCTGGAATACCCAGTTTTCGCAAATGTATCCACAACTTGTTATGATCCACACAGTCAAAAGCCTTTGCATAGTCAGTAAGGCACAAGTAAACATCTGTCTGGTATTCTCTGCTTTCAGCCAAGATCCATCTGATGTCAGCAATTATATCCCTAGTTCCACATCCTCTTCTGAATTCAGCATGAATGTTTGGCAGTTCCTGTAGATGAACTGCGACATTCATCTGTGAAATATCTTCAGCAAAATTTTGTTTGCATGTGTTATTAATTATATTGTTAGATGATTTCTACATTCTGTTGGGTCACCTTTCTTTGAAATGAGCACAAATATGGATCTCTAACTCAATATGAAGAAAGTTGGACAGTGAATAAGGAAGACCATAAAAAAACTGATACATTTGAGCTATGATGTTGGAAGAAAAAATTCAAAGTACCTTGGACTGCCGAAGAACAAACTAATCAGCACTGGAAGAAATATAGTCAGAATGCTCCCTGGAAAACTAAGGCCCCGTTTATGCTTCAAACATATTGTCAGGAGGTACCAGTCCCTGGAGAAAGATAATATTTTTGGTAAAGTGGAGGGACAAAGAAAAAGTGGAAGACCCCCTCCTAAAGAGGTGGATTGTCACAGTGGTAGCAATAATCGGCTCAAATGTGGCAATTATTGTGAGGTTGGCAGAGGACCGGTTAGTGTTTCGTTCCATCATGTATAGGGTCACTGAGTTGGTACCTACTTGATGGCACCTAACAACAGAAACAAATCAATTGATTAGCCAGGTAGGTCTCTTCCAAATTTCTTGGCATAGATAAGTGATCACTTTCAGTGCTGCATCAGGTTTTTTAAAGATTTCAGTTTGTACTCCATCAGTTCCTGGAGGCTTGTTTTCACCATTGCTTTCAGTGCAGTTTGGACTGATGGTGGGAAAGCTCCACAGTATTAATCAAAACAGGACCTTTGGCAGACTGTGGAGGAGACCAGCAACTGAGCATAAGCAAATTTAGACTTAAGATGAAGAAAATTAAAACAAGTCCATGAGAACAAAAACATGACCTTGAAGATATTTAACCTGAAGTTAGCGATCATCTCAAGAATAGATTTTGATGCATTAGACACTAATAACTGAAGACTTGAAGTGTTGTGAAATGACATCAAGAACATTAGACAGGAAGGAAGCAAAACATCATAAGAGACTATGAAAGCTGCTTTCCAGTGTAGAGATAATAAAACAGATGGAAGAAATGAGGGGGTAAAAGAGCTGAACAGAACATTTCAAAGGGCAGCTTGAGAAGGCAAAGTCAAATATTATAATGAAATGTGCAAAGACCTGGAGTTAGAAATCTTTTTTTTTTTAAGGCTTTATTGTGAATTATGTGATAGTTTACATAGGAGGACATCAGCTTCACATTGATCCTGTCATATATCGTTTCCTTGCCATGGTTACAATCCCTTCCATGCATCATCTATCAACCAAAGGGTATACCCCACAAGCCTGCATACCGCCCCTCTCTCTCTCTGGGTCCAAAGTCTCTAGCCGCTCCATCTCCCCACGTCATCATCTCTGCTTCTATCCCCGGCATCACTGCTTCTCTGGGTAGGGTTCCTTTCTCCGCTGTTCTCCTTTGATGGTCCCATGGACCTCCGCTCCTAGACTGTAAGGTTAATCACTCCCCTCTCTTTGCCACAAAAGTCTACCTTTACATTTCCAGCACTTACAATCAGTCCTGATAACAATTATTCACTATTGTATCGCAAGAGACCTATCCAAATCACCATTCATCAGCCCTGACTAGGCAGAATGGATACTACTCAGTGGAGATTCTACCTTCCTCCACGCCCTCTGGATCTAAGTTCCCTCTTGAAAGCTTGTAAGCCAGCTACTTGGCCTCTGTAGCCCCCCATTCTGGGTACCCAATGTCCAAGTTGCCCACCCCTGTTGTCTCTGTGTGCGGAGGAGGTGGGAATGATCCTCACTGTGAAGATTTGTTCACTCTTTTGAGCTATTGCTTCCATGGGTGTGTATCAAATTCATCAAATTGTATCAGCATATTCTTTCTTCGCTCTTCTTTCTTCTTCTATTTGAGCTCTGATCATCCAGCCATTGAAGCCAGGTCAAGTGGGTATTGTCTGAAAGTGTAGGTGTACTTATGTATGTGCCCTCTCTTCTTATCAGCTGGATGCTTCACTCTCCACTCTAGTCCTCTGTGGCTATATTGCTGACTCTGGGTCCAAGAGTCCCCTGGACTTGGCACACTGCTGGCCAACCAGGTCTCCATCTGGGTTCATAGGAGTCTATTGAGCATTGTAAGGCTTAGATCTCAGCTTCATTGTTGTTTTTCCCTCACTTCCCCTTATCAATGACAAACATGGTCACCAATCAGAGCATGCATTCCCATTGAGCCTTAGTCTTAGAAGGGGGTGTGCTCTGAGGGGGACCCTACCACTTACCTTGATGTCTCCTGGGCAAATCACTTGTTCTTATAATAATCAGTTGGCCTGCCTATATTGTTTTGTATTTTTCCTGTCAGTCTTTCTTTCAGGAAGTATCTTCCATTCTTCGGGCCACTCCAGGCTGGTCTTCTTGTCCTTTCAAGTGGACATTTCCCCTCAGAAGATTCTGGATGCTGTTCAGGATTCCACCTATGGTCTTGTGTAAGGCAGAGGCTCCACAGGAAGCCTCCTTCACTGGGCACGTTGTATCCCCATTTTAGGTATTCCAATCAGTTACATGCAGAAGACGGACTTACAAGCTTTCTATGGTGGTATTTCTGGTTATTCGTTTCTCTCACCCTCCAGTGTCTATTTCATAGCAGTATGCCAGGGGAACAAAGATTCAACAGACAGCCAAGCATCTTAACATTATTTCTCCCCCTTTCCCCATTCAAACCATGTCTCAATCTCTGTATCCCAGAGCCCTGTTGTTCTAAGGTTTTGCATGCATCATTATTTGCCTCGGTCTCACTTGAGCTTCACATTCATCCTATCGTATTTCATTTCATTGCAATAATTAAAATCCCCTCCGCGCATCATCAAATAACTAAAGGATACACCCCACAGGCCCACACCTCCCTGGCTGTCAGCAAACAGCTCCTCTTCCTCCCTGAGTCCATGTCCCCAGCCACTCTATCTGTCCATGCCATCATAGTACCCCTACCATTTTGGGTCTGGGCAGTTTCCAACCCTCCCCCCCACCCCCGCAAGATATTCCAGTTAGTTATAGGCTAGATCCAGTTCCACATGTTTTCTGTTGTGATGTTTTTGGCTGTTCCCCGGCCCCTCAAGTGTCTATTTCACAATGGTATACAAGGGAGACCAAGATTCAAAAGATGGCCAAGCATCCTAACATTATTCCCCTGTTTTCCCCCTTTCAAGCCATGCCTCAATCCCTGTATCCAGAAGTCCTGTTATTCCAGGGTTGTGCATACCTTGTCATTTAGCTCTGCCCCACCTAGCCCATGCTAACCTGCCCAACCGTTTTCCTGTCCAC
>NW_006408674.1:4442874-4444355 GCF_000296735.1 Chrysochloris asiatica
GAGGATCTCCTCCTTGGTGAAGTGTCTGTTCATGTCCTGTGCCCATTTTTTAATTGGGTTATTTGTCTTTTTCTTGTAGAGGTATTGTAGTTTCCTATATATTTTAGAAATGAGTCCCCGGAATTAGAAATCTTAAAGGGAAGAACATGCTCAGCATTTCTAAAGTTGAAAGAATTGTAGAAAATAGACACTATTGAATGATTTTATTTTGTTGATGGAGCATAACTGAAAATGAGGAGAAACAGCTGTAAATATCCACTAATAATCATACATGGAAAGTATGAAGTATGAATCTAAGAAAAAATATTGAATAATACAGAAAATATTGAAAGACGATGGAAGAACTACACAAAGTCACGTACCCAAAAGAAATGGTTGATGTAGCATATGATTAACAGACAATAATACTGAAGGAAGAAGTACAAGGTACACTGAAGGCATTGGAAAAGAACAAGGCTCATCCCCTCATTACACAGGGTTGTTAGGGACAGGCGACTTAGACACTGACTACCTAAAATATAGGACTATAAAAGCACAAAATGGCTGGCTTGCAAGTTTTCAAGAGGGAGTTTAGTTTCAGAGCAAAGGGGCGGGAAGGTAGAATCCCCACTGAACAGTTTTCATCTTTTCTAGATGGTGAAAGGAGATGGGAATAGGATTTTTTTTATTCAACAGTTAGTAATTGTTATGATTGATTTTGCTTGTCACAACTTGAAAGGCTGTATAACAAAAAGGGGGAAGTAGTTAATCTTGCATTCTAGGAACAGAGGACCCTAGGACCATCAAGAGGAAAGAGCAAGAATGAAACATGGGATCCTAACCAGAGAAGCAGTGACACCAGAGACAGAGGCAGAAATGATGGCATGGAGAGATAGAGCAGCTGAGGACTCTAGACTCAATGAAAGATCAAGGCTGTGTGCTGGTGGGCAGGAGGCTGGCTTGCAAAATGTGCCCTTTGGTTGTTTAAATGATTATATATTACTGTGTGTTTTTGTGTCCATCAGAAAAAATAAAAGAGAGAGAGAGAGAGTAGAGGCAAATATTGTACTGTTAACCAATGGTTCATGGGGGGTGGCAGATTTTAATCATTGCAATAAAACGGAATATGATTTGTTGAGTGCAAAACCAATTTTCTACAATGAAAGCTATCACCTAATTCACAATAAAAGCTTAAAAAAAAAAAAAAGATTCCAAGAATTGATGAAATACAAAATGAAATTTTTCAACAAACTGATGCAGCACTGGAGACACTCACTCTGCTATGCCAAGAAATTTGGAAGATAATTACCTGGTTAACTGACTGGAAGAGATCCATATATGTGCCCATTCCAAAGAGTGGCAACCCAACAGAATGTGGAAATCACTGAACAATATCATTGATAGTTGCATGCAGATAAAATTTTGCTAAATATAATTCAAAGATGGCTGCAACAATACATTGACAGGGAATTTCCAGGGGCTTAAGCCGGAATCAGACCAGG
>NW_006408674.1:4445105-4463539 GCF_000296735.1 Chrysochloris asiatica
AGAATAATTGATGCATTTGAATTATGGTGTTCGAGGAAAATAGTAAAAGTACCATGGGCTTATAGAAAAGCAAACAAATCTGTATTAAAAATATGTACATTCAGAATGCTCTTTAGAAACCTTGAATCAAGCCAGACTTCATCTCTCATACTTCAGACATACTATCAAGAGGGACCAGTCCCTGAAGGACATATGCTCAGTAAAGTGGAGAGTCAGGGAAAATGAGGAAGAACGCCAAAGAGATGGATTGGTGTGATGGCAGAAGCAATGGACTCAAATGTAGCAATGATTGTGAGGTTGGCACAGGACCAGGTAGTGTTGTTGTGAATAAGGTCACTCTGAGTCGGCACCGACTTGATGGCACCTAACAATAACAACAACTTGAGTTTCTGGTCATAATTCCCTTCTTGCGTCTACCAGTTATTTTATTTATAGTCTTGCACAATTACACCATCATCATATTGGATCCTCCTTCCATTTATCTAATTTCTCCAACACTATTTTTAAAAACAGATTCATGAACAGGTGTTTGAAAAGATCTATTGATGGGGGAAATGATCATCTTATGTTTTATGGATATTTTCTTTTTGAAAAACTACATTGTTGTTACATGGCATTGAGTCCGTTCTGACTCATAGTGACCCATAGACCGGAACACTGCCTGGTCCTGCGCCAACCTCACAGCAGTTTTCACACTTGAGACCTTTGCCACTGCTACTATGCCAATTCATCTCGTTGAGTGTCTCTCTCTTTTCAACTCACCCCTCTTTACCAAACATGATGTTCTTCTCCAGGTACTGATCCTTCCTGATAATATGTCCCAACTATAAGACATGAACTCTGGCCATCTTGGCTTCTAAGGAATAGTCTGGCTGTACTTCTTCCTTCTCATTTCATTGAGAAATCTTCATTTACAAAATTAGAGCTCAAAATATGGGGGAAAAAAAGAAGGACAGAGTGTTCACATTGAAGATGGAAAATATATGGCTAAGTTGAAGAACAGAACAGACTAGATAATAGTAAATTGAATGTGATAATGGCTTTTCTTGTTAAAAAAAAAAAAGAACAGAATAATAGAATCTTAGATTGAATTAGATTAATCTGGAGAATTTCCTGACTCACATAAGTAGATATTTTGGGGGAATAGATTTAGCTTCAGGCATGGCTTGACTCTGGCTGATATGATGCCAAAAGCATTCTCTAATTTGCAACTTGTTTCTGCTTTTATTTTGTCTGAAATATTTTTTGTTGTTTATATTTTAAAAAAATAACTGGAAACATATTCATCAGAAACTCTTGGCCTATATGCTTTTAATTCATAATCCTAAAAATAAATAAATACTTCAAATTCCAGTGAAATTATCCCTGGGATAATTTTTTCCCAAGTGACCTGGGAAAAATCACATGTTCATATCTGAAAACATCACTGTATCCATTGTGATGTAATACTATGATTGAGTTAAACTTTCAAGTATATATTCCTGTGTCAGGAGATGGGGTTTTGTATCATAATTATTAGTTCTACCAGGCTACATGAAGTTAAGAGGACGTTTGTAAAAGAACAGTGTGGAATGCAGTATGTTCTAATGTTTGCCATACATAATGCTAACTGCAATCTGCTACTTCGCAAAAGGGAATAAATAAATAAATCAGTGAATTAGAGCATACCTTTGTGACATTCTCCAAGCACTCAAAGGAAATGAATTAAAAGATAAATAATATCAGGAAAAAATAAGAGATGTGAACTTTTGAAGTGAAAGATTCAGTATTCATAAAGTAGGAATCCATACAGAGAGGGTACAACACATAAGAAGAGGCAGTAAACAAATGCGTACCAGGGAATCTTTCAAAGGAACCTCCAGACTGAGACAGACTAGGAAGAAGGGTCTCACTATCTATGTCAGAAAAATTAGCTAGTGAAAACGTTATTCATAACGACGTAATATTGTCTGATACGTTGTTAAGTGTCGTCAGCAGTTCAAACTTACCAGAAGTTCCTTGGAAATGCTATATAGGATTGCTGTAATTCAGAACTGATTCAATGGCACTTGACAACAACAACAACAACAATAACAATAACAACAAAATTAGCGGCCTACCCTTCAGCATTCTGCTCTGATAGTAATCCCAACTCAGCCTCTTAGGTCTTCTCACTAACATCTGGAAAAATTGGACATCATCAAAGATATGGAGTTGAGCTGAGAAACCTACACAATTTGCCTTTTATAATGTCACTTGATTATGTTTCATAAAACTGAACATACATTTTTAAATGAGGGTGGTGGTGGTGTGCCAAAGAGTCAGTTTCCACTCATAGCGATCCTGCATAGGGTTTCTGAGGCTGTACATCTTTACGGGAGCAGAAAGCCTCATTTTTCTCCTGCAGAACGTCTGTTAGTTTCAAACTGTTCACCTTGAGATTAGCAGCCTGACTCGTAACCACTGTGCTACCAGACACATGGCTTCAATTATTTTCTCCAAGACCAAGAACAATACCAAGCAAAACCCAGAGTACCTTTACATATCAGTGCTCTTTTTATGAGGCAATGAGACTATTGTTCTGGACGGCTTGCCTTCTCACAGTTACCATTTCTCAACATCTCAGAGAGCAATTCGTCAAAGAGGAAAATAGTCTCCATATGCTATTTCCCTCAAATAAAGTGTTGTAGGAGAGGGTGGAGAAAGTAAAACCTTTAGCAGAAGTTCATATTAAGAAGTGTGGCTTTCTTTTTTTATGACTTCCTTGGCTCAAAATAGTCAAGACGCTTAGCTACCTTCATCAGAAATATCAATGACCAATATTTTGTAACTCAGGATTTAGAATGTTCGGAAACTAGAACTGAAATGGCAGTTTGTATGAATGGACAGAGAGGGACAGATGAAAATCCAATAATACAGTCTATCAATAGACTATGTTTCCAAGTCTGGAAACAAAATTCTCTCAATACCTAAGGATAAATAAAGAGAAGAAAAGCAACAAGAAACCTACGAAAATTATAACAAGAAAAAGGAATGTACAGTGAGAAAATACAGAGGTAGAGTGCTATTCTGAAAATAACATACTTCAGTATCCAAATGAAAAATTCTAGAAACTTTTTGCATCTGAATAGGATTTAAGCAAATTGCAAATTATCTGAAAGACAATCACTAGAGCTGAAAGAAAAAAGGTAATATGAGAAAAAAGGATATGTCTTGTGAATGACAATCACAAATCAAAACTCTCTCTCAAAATTAAAATGTTCATTGGAGGAAGTAAAAAAAACTGAGCTAATATGAGGAATAATTAAATCAGTGAAGTGGAAAACAACTTTGCAAATCTCTGTCAGATTTCAGAGGACACAATTACCATGGGAAACCCTGAAAAAGAAAGTTCTATGTATGGACCACAGCAAAACCATTATCAACAAATGGGAGATTCATTACAAAAGAACCAGAAAAGCAGAAGAGAGTAAATACACACAAAGAATAGGAGAATTTAATTTTAATTAAAGAGAAGAAACAAGAATTTAACTTCAGTGAATGGCAGGGCAATGATCAAGTACAGAAATTCAAAGAAAGCAGATGAACAGAAACAAGAAAGAAAAGAAAGAAATCATAAAAATAAGAAGCAATAAAATTGATAGCTATTTTTGTGAAAAGTTAAACCTCTGGCCAAATTCATCAGAAAAAAAGAAAATGCTCAATAAGTAGTTTTAGGAATTAAAACGAGAATAATTGGTGTGGTGCTGCAGGCTAATGCTACTGGACCACAGTGGTGGTTCAAACCCACCAGTCGCTCCTTTGAAACCCTGTACAGACAGGGATGCTATGGGTTGGAACCTACTCGATGACACTTAACAACAACAACTAAAGATACAGTTGACAATTTTAAAAGAAAACAAAAACCTATTCACATTCCAGGCATTTCAATGAAAAGCAAAGTTCTAATAGCCGCAAATGAGAGAAATTTTCAAAGTATAAAGATCCTGTTAAGTACAAAGTAAAACTTCCAACAAATGACAGAAAAAAAATGTATTACTTCACAGTCACATAAATCAGGAAGCCCTACATCTCTCTAGTGTAAGGATAATTTTAGAAACAGACTAGGGCAATACCTGTGGGACTCTGGGAAGAAAGAGAAAAGGCTGGGGCATTTCAGTATAGCCATTCAAGATCTTTCTGTGTTCCTATCTGATGAGAGTAGAGAGATAGTCTCAGCAACGTAAGGGCTCACTAAATATGTCATACATTTCACTTCCACATTTTATTTCATCTAAAGTGATAAAGAAAATTTAAAAGCTTAAGAATAAAAATGACATAATATAAAATTCTGATCCTGGGCACTACAATTGATTAAAGGTACTAAGGACCAGTTCGAATTTACCAGCTATTCCGTGGGATTTTTTTTTGTTTTTTTTTTAGCTCCGGTAAATATTTGCAGCATTGGAAACTCTATACAGGGTCATTATAAGTCAGCACCAACTTTGTGGCACCCAATCATCTCTACCACTAAGGTCTCCTGGTGGTTCAAACTCTATTCAGAAACCCTGTACAGGGTCACTATGATTCAGAATTAACAATAACAACAAAGGACTCCTGGTGTGGGCTTGTAGGTTCAGCACTGGAATGCAAACCATAAGGTCAGCAGTTCAAACCCATCAGGTGCTCTTTGGGAACACTGTACAGTATCGCTGAGTTGGAACTGACTCGATGGAGCTAACAATAACAACAAAGCCTAAATATCTTGTTGATGGGATTAAAAAACTAATGGGACATCACTGTGGCCTTGTGTGTCTTTATCTTTTAAGGTTTAGTAAATACAAATGTTTAGTATTTTAACTCTATAAATTGTTTTCTAGACATAAATATTGGTAAAAATTGTTCTTGAAGATATATGAAATTAAAAACAGTGGTTTAAAATTTCAAATAACACTAAGAAAATACTGAGAAGTAGAAAATGAGAAAGGATAAAAAAGAAAAGTAAAATATATCCAAACAACTACTTTTAAGTAATGGACTCCTAATATGGTCCTGGTGTGGCGCTGTGGGTTAATGCGCCAGGCTGCAAAGCCATTTGAACTGCAAGGTCAGTGGTTCAAGTTCACCAGCTGCTCCTTGGAAACCCTATACGGGGTCGCTATGGGTCAGAATTGACTCGATGGCACACAACAACAATAACAATATGGTACTGTGGATCAGCACTGGATTGTGAACCACAATGCACCAGTTGCTCCTCGTAACCTTATACAGGGTTGCTATAAATAGGAATACACTTTAAGTAAAAGGTATTCAGAATATATTATTCTTGGATGACTGTGAAAAATAGGGAATGAAGTATAAAGAGAAAATTTCATCCTTTAAAATTTAAACATGTAGAACTTAAAATAGAATATATATCATTAAAATATAGGAGAGAGTCCTGGTGTGGCACTGTAGGATAAGTACTTCACTGTTAACTGCAAGGTCTGTGATTCAAATCCATCAGTTCTTCCTTGGAAATCCTATACAGGGTCGTTATGTGTTGGAACCGACTTGATGGCAGTTATCAACAAGAAGAACAACAAAATATAGGAGATGGTAAAAACAAGAGAAAAGGGTTTATTTGAATTTTGTTAGGTTGTTTATAGAATTCATAGAAAGGCTGGAGGTGAAGACCAGGTCCCAAAAAGCAAAACAGCCAAGTTGCTGTTATAAGAATGATCTGAGGAACCTAGATCCAGAGGGCCTGGAGGAAGGTAGGATCTCCAGTGAGTAGTATCCAATATGTCTAGGCGGGGCTGATGCAATAAAATGCAGACAGATCTCCTGTGATACAATAGTGAATAATTGTTATCAGGACTGATTGTGAGGGTTGGAGATGTAAAGGCAGACATTTTATAGCAAGGAGGGGAGTGATTAACTTTTCCGTCTAGTAGCGGAGGTCCCTAGGACCATCAAGGGAGAAGAGCGGAGAGCGGGACCCTAC
The DNA here is from genome assembly GCF_000296735.1 of Chrysochloris asiatica. NCBI lineage: Eukaryota > Metazoa > Chordata > Mammalia > Afrosoricida > Chrysochloridae > Chrysochloris > Chrysochloris asiatica. Next base: position 4,451,050 of record NW_006408674.1, read on the forward strand.
CCAGAGGAGCAGTGATGCCTGAAATGGAGGCAGAGATGATGACGTGGAGCTACGGAGCAACTGGAGACTTTAGATCCAGAGAGGGAGAGCGACTGTGTGCTGAAGACCTGGGGGGTACCGGGGGAAGGATTGCAGGGTATACTCTTTGGTTGGTTGATGATGCATGGAGGGGATTGTAACCATGGCAATGAGATGATATACGATAGAATGAATGTAAAATTAATGTTCTCCCATGTAAACTATCACATAATTCACAATAAAACATTAAAAAAAAAAGAAAAGAATGATCTGCTACGAGATTGTTGATGAAATTTGTCACTGCTACTGCTGTCCCTACTGACCACACTACCAACCACACTATTGGCCACACTACTGGCGTACTGGCCACTCTCTCAATTCCATAGCTCTTGGACACTCTTTTTTTTGTGTGTGTGCCAAAGGATTCTAGATTCAACACAATCCTCATGAATAATCTCTCAGTAATGCAGACTGTTAGGTCATTCCCGCAAGTGTCAACATCTGAGTTTCTGCTCTTTGATACATGTCTGTGATTAGTTACAGACTAAGGAACTCTGGTAGTGTAGTGGTTACGAATTGGACTGCAAACCTTAAGGTCAGCAGTTCAAAACTACCAACTGCTCTGTGGAAGAAAGATGAGGCTTTCTGCTCCTGTAAAGATTTCAGCTTTGGAAACCTTGTTCGCTATGGGTGGGAACCAACTCGACAGCACTTAACAACAATAACAATCATTAAAATCATCTGGTGAGCTTTTTATTGATAAAGATTCTAAGGACTCATGCTGGAAAATCAAATCTAGTTGTTGTTGTTAAGTGCTGCCGAGTCAGTTCTGACTCATAAAGTCCCTAGATAGAGTTTCCAAAGAGGTAGGTTTGAACCCAACCTTGTGGTTAGCAACCTAGTGCTTAACTCACAGTGCCACACTAGTAGATCTCTGGAAAATATCAAACTCTCTCAATATTTCTCTTGTTCAAAACTACCTCTAAGGTCCTGATGAGAAGTCAGATTTCGATACTCCTGCTGTAGTCTGCTAAATGAAAGGGGTAGTGGTTCAAATCCACCAAAGAATCAAAGGGAGAAAAGACTTAGCAGTCTGCTTCTGTGAGATTGTTGGTATTGTTGTGTGTCTTCAAGTCTGTTCTGACTCATAGTGACCTTGTATAGGATTTCCCAGAACAGCTGGTGTGTTTGAACTGCTGACATTGTGGTTAGCACAGCTAGCAGTCCAGTGCTTATCTTCTAGCGCCACAGGAAACCCTATGGAGCAGTGGAAACATAAAATTCTTTATGCATACATGTGCAATCAATGTTATCATTCATGCTGTATTATACAACGTGCTATATTTCATGCTATGTGCTGCGTTATAGTGAAGCCTTTAGTAAGGTAGTTAAAAGGTAAGTTCTACTCCAGCAATAATAGCAAAATTCAATCAGACAGAAAACAGCAAATGCTGGTGAGGGTGTGGAGAGACTGGAATTCTCATATAATGCTAGTAGAGCTGAAAAATGATGCAACCACAGTTAAAAAATGGTACGGTGGTGGTGATTATGTGCTGTGAAGTTGGTTCCAACTTATAGTGACCCTGGTGTAGGGTTTCCAAGGCTGTAAATCTTCACAGGAGCAGAAAGCTTCACCTTTCTCCTGCAGAACAGCTGGTAGTTTTGAACTGCTGACTGTGAGATTAACAGCTTGACTCATAACCACTATGCTACCAGAGGCCCTTGGAAAATGACAAGGCACACCTTAAAAAGCTGGAACTAGAAATACCATTTGATCCAGCAACCCCACAAGTAGGTATATATCCTAAAGGAATAAGAGCAGATAGCTGCACACCCATGTTCCTAGCAGCGTTATTCACAAAAGCAAAGAGATGAAAACAACCCAAGGGGCTACCACTGGATGAATGGATAAACAAACTATGGCATTTGTGTGAAAAGAGAGGTACTACACAATTCAGGGGGCAATCAGCACAATGTTACTAAAGAAAAGAAAATCATGACAGAACAGGTGCACACGAGTTACAGACAACAAAGGGCAATACCATTACATACAGGATCCTGCATTATCCATACTAACAAACATTAATCTGCATATGAATACATAGGTAGACAGGCAAGATGAACAGGTATGAATAGAAAAAAAGGGGCACTCATGACCATGTAGTTGTTGTTGTTAAGTGCTGACCAGTCAGTTCAGACTCATAGCGACCCTGTATAGGATTTCTTTAGGAGCATCTCTTGAGTTTGAACCACTGACCTTGCAGCTCAAACTGACCTTGCAGTCCAGTGCATTATCCTGCAGTGCCACACCAGGACTTCACTCATGACTATGTAGTGGAAAATAAGAAGAATTGGAGGTAGTATAGGTTACAAGTTGCAAAGAAACATTTGAACGAAGCAACATAATTTGTTCATCCTTTAGATTTATAATAGATCCTTGGAGACAGGGAGGGTCCTTGGAATTTAACAAAGCTGAGATCACTTAAATTACTAAGAAAAAGAGAAGAAACATTTATAGAATAGAAACTTTGACCCAGGTCATAGGAAAAGCCAGATAAATATGACACAGAATGAGATGACGCGTATACATTTGAATGGGCATATGGAAAGATTTGAATGGGCATAATGAGTCTCAATCGTTAAACTATAATACACCTTATTACAGTAATGTAATAGGACATCTCCCCCTCCCCCTCTGATTTTTTGTCAGACTATATATTAGCGTAGTGGTTACGAATCGGGCTGCGAACCTTAAGGTCAGCGGTTTGAAACTACCAGCTGCTCCGCGGGAGAAAGATGAGGCTTTCTACTCCCGTAAAGATTTACACCCTCGGAAACCCTATACAGGGTCGCTATGGGTCGGAACCGACTCGATGGCACATAACAACAACAACATATATTTGAAAAGTCAAGGAAGAGGAAGAGGAAAATGTCCTCAAATTTCAGGAGCACATTGTCTTGTTTGGTATGTTACAAAAGAAACATTGAGATGTTAAGAACAAGGATTTATTCAGAAAACTTTGGGGGTGGCATTTTAATCCTTTATTGATTTCTCTGTGCTACTGAGGTAGCTTCCTCTTGGCAGAGTCAAAGTAACAACAGATTGTAGATTCATCATGCATTCAAGTGCTGCCAAATCAAATCTAACTCATATTGATGTCATTGTTAAGTTCTGTAGAGTCAGTTTCAACCTTGTATAGGGTTTCTGAGGAGCAGCTGGTGGGTTTGAACTGCTGACCTTGTGGTTCTCAGGCCAATGTTTATCCTACAGTGCCACAGTAAGAGTCCAATTCATGCATTGGAGTCGTCTATATACCAATGTCTTGGATGGATACTGGGAATTCAAAAGTCCATAAGACACTGAACCTTGATGAATTTACACTACCACCAAGTTGATTTCAACCCATAGTGACCCTATATAGGGTTATCTGAGGCTATATGTCTTTAGACATATATAGGGAATCCGAGGCTATATGTCTTTATACTCTATATAGGGTATCTAAGGCTATATTATATGTCTTTAGACCCTATATAGGGTATCTGAGGCTGTACATCTTTAGACTCTATATAAGGTATCTGAGACTATAAATCTTTAAAGGAGTGGACAGCCTCATCTTTCTCCCACAAAGCTGCTGGTGAATTTGAACCATTGACCTTTTGGTCAACAGTTCAGTGCTCAGCCACTATTGTTGTTGTTAAGTGCCGTTGAGTCAGCTCTGACTCACATTGACCCTGCATAGTGTTTCCTAGGAGTGGCTGGTGGGTTTAAACTGGTAAATTTGTGGTTAGCAGTCCAGAGCTTACCCAGCAGTATTTACTATATTGTTGTTGTTAAGTGCCATTGAGTCAGTTCCGACTCATAGCGACCCTGTATAGGGTTTTCTGAGGAGGGGCTAGTGAGCTTGAACCACCAACCTTGCAGTTCAAATGGGCTTTGCAGTCTAGCACGTCAGCTAAGATAAAATCAGGGCACTTCTCATGGATACAAGGAAACAAAAGGGGAGAAGAGAGGATCAGTCCAGAATGCCCTGAATTCCTTGGCTGGTAATCACAACTACTTTGAGTTACAGACAGCAAAGTTGTTAGTGATTTGTGAGAGAAGACGCATTAGACTTTAGGCACATGCTCTTTTCGATGTCTAAAGAAGAGGCATCTTTCTCAGGACCCAGAGAATCCAGTAGATCTCTGTTGGGTCAGAAACATGGAAGCCAAGTACACATCAGGGGAACCAGCAGGCTCTGAGTCTCTCCTAAAACCATGGTAGATTCCAAATTCCAGGGCTCCAGCTCAGAGAAGGCTGTTAAGATGATTTTACACTAGAACACATGCAAGAAAAGCAGTGATGCAAGTCAGGCAAAATTTAAAGAGACATACACTCACAGGGTCTAACAAGTGTAGAATGAGTGTTTATACATCGCAGAGATGGAGTGCTCCCTAAATTTTGCCATATAGAATTTTCTTAACAGAAACTGATGGTTTCCTTGCAAATTTTAAGAATTGCTGTCTATCAAGAGACGCTGTCTCTTCAGTTATAAAATAAGTAGCCTACTACAGGTGTAGAAAAATAGCTCAGAGACATATAGGCTACAACCCAGACCTGGGTGAGCTTATTTCCCTTTGTTCACTGGGATCTGTTGGGTTGATGTTCACTATCTCACAGGAAGCATCCCAACTAGGTTAACCTCCTTCATGAACACCAAGTGGTGTTGAACACAGATCATTGCCTTAGTCTGATGCATTGTCATAGTACTGATCAGGAAGGTAATCAGTTTCAACTCATGGGGACCCCATTTGTATCAGAGTTGTCAGGAGGGACAGTCGTTGGAGGAGAATATCATGTTTGGTAAGGTGGAGAGGGTCAGAGAAAAAAAAGGAGGACCTCCAGCAAGATGGATTGATAAAGTGGCAGCATCAATGGGCTCAAATGTAGCAACAATTATGAGGTTAACACTGGACTGAGCAGTGTTTAGTTCTGTTGTGCATAGGGTCACTATGAGTTGGTACTGACTCAACGCCACCTAACAACAACAACAACAACAACAGAACTGTGCTCCAGAGTGTTTTCAGTGGCTAATTTTTTGGAAGTAGATCTTTAGGCCTTTGATAAGCTTCTGGGTGGACTTAAACCTCCAACCTTTTAATAAGGAGCTGAGCTCATCTAGAACCTTCAATGGATAGGGTTAGACTAATTCAACTTGGCATACAAACTCAACACATGTGACTCACAGTCATGCGCCACTTAGCATCCACGACGCAATCTGTGAAATAGGACATTACGTGATTTGGATGTTGTATGAACACATAATCTGGTCTGACTTTCTCTTTACACATCTTGAGCAAGCTTTCTGCCTTAGCAGTGACATCAATGTGCTCAGAAGGACCAGCTTTTGTGTTTTCTCCTCTATACACATCCACCAGCCATGTCTCTACATCTGGCATAAGCCTCTCACAGTTTCAGTTACCATGTAACTTTCAGTAGAGTTAATTTTTGAACAGTTGGCAGAATCTTTCTTTGTTTTTTGAAGGTCATCATGATTGTAGAGTGCAACATGCCTAAATCCTGCATTGACTGAGGTTTGACCTTCGTGTTGTTTAATAAACTTTTGCTTCACTTCTAAATTGACCTTTCTACTTTGCCTCTTGCTGCTGCTCTCTCCAGCACTGGTTTTGCTGCATTTGGGAGCCATGATACAATTCATAACAATCGTTTCAAAAGGAAATTAAACTGAAAATAGCACTATAAGATTCAAGTGACTCACAGTAAATAGTGGATGCTGCTGTCCATGCAATTATGTGGTAAAACTTTTAGATAGAAAGTAATAAAGTATGTACGTAAGTCAATGATGGTATGTCTGGAGTCAGTTCTGACTCATAGTGAGCCTGTATATGATAGGTTCTGAGGCTGCCAAGCTGTAAGGGAGCAGAAAGTTTCATCCTTCTCCAATGGAGCTGGTGGATTCAAATTGCCAACCATACAGTTAGCAGCCCAATGCAAAACCTACTATGTTAGGTTTCTGCGGAGCAGTTGGTGGGTTTGAACTGCTGACCTTGTAGTTCAACATCCAGTGCTGATCCTACAGAGCCACATTAGGATAGTGACCCTGTATAATATCATGACCATAAAGACATATATTATAAGTTATATATGTGCTGTTTCATTGTATACTGAGTGGCACAATTACCTTGTATACAAGAGTTATGAGATGGGTTGGGTGGGGGCAGCTGCCGCCTTTCCTCTGACTCATTCGTTGGTGGAGATTTCAGAATTCTGTTAAAAACCTTCTGGGATCATGGATATATATGGGGTCAGAGGTTGTCTGTTGCTCTTAAGTGCAGCGGAGTAGGTTCTGACTCTAAGTGATTCTGTATAGGGTTTCTGAGGAGAGGCTGGTGAGTTTGAACTACTGACTTTGTGGTTCAAACTGACCTGGTGGTCCAGTATTATCCTTCAATGCCACACTAGGACTCCAGAGATTGCCTGATCAGCCTTAAGTAGCACAAGATTGTATAATAAACAATATAAATAAATAACAACTAAAGAGAACCTGTTAGATTCCAAGTTCAGATGTTGAAATAAATCTAAATTAAGAAAAAAAATCCTTTACATAAGACATAGCATAATGAATGTAAATTTGGTACTACAAAACCCATAGAGACAGCAGTAACGACCAGCAGCAATCACTGTAAAGGCAAAGGCTAAGCTCGAGACGTGAACACCCCTAAATGGTGACCAAATAAAGAAGCAAAAGGTTCTTGTTTGTAGCTAGGAGGTACAGTACAGGGTCTTCTAATTGCACCATCAACCTTAGAGCAGTGGTCAGAGCCATTTTATAGAGTCACGTGTTTCAGTTTTAGATGTTATCGATTGGTTTCTTGTCGTGAAAGATGCGCTTATTAACTTTCTCATGCTTACACTCTCCTCCCAATCTCCACCTTCCAATTTTATGATTCCTGATTTTAAGGTCTAAATGTGTGCATACACCAATGCCTGAAATAATGTGGGGGAAATAAACCAGTATTTTCCCCCAAAAGTAATTCACTCAATGTTGTTAAGTGCCATTGAGTTGGTTCTGACCCATATGACCTTGCATACAGTTTAGGAGGAGCAGCTAGTGAGCTTGAAGTGCCGACCTTGCGGTTCAACCCAACTTGGTAGTTCAGAGCATCAATCCACAGGGTCACACCAGAACACCAATTCACTCAAGAGAGGTCCTATATTTTGGAGATAGTCTGTGGATAACCTAGCTCATGCTTCCATGGTACCAATTCCCTGCTCTGAGATGATTCTGGACTTAAACAGCAAATGGTTTCTTATGCCATTTCTTTATTACTAGGAAGCTTTTTTTTTTTTTTTTTTTCCTTTTTGAAACCAGAGGTCCTATATTTTGGAGATAGTCTGTGGATAACCTAGCTCATGCTTCCATGGTACCAATTCCCTGCTCTGAGATGATTCTGGACTTAAACAGCAAATGGTTTCTTATGCCATTTCTTTATTACTAGGAAGCTTTTTTTTTTTTTTTTCTTCCTTTTTTGAAACCAGATGTTTGACAGAGCTATGAAAAATTTAGAACTTTCTATGTGCACATTTCAAAACAGCAAAAAAAATAAAAAATAAAAAAAAATCCAGATACCTGTTTATCAGACATGCCTTCTCTATTTCAGTCGTGTCTGCTCTGATCTGTGTACTCCTTATTTCATACTTTGCCTCCCTCTGAACAGTCTTTGGCAGCAGCAGGGATTTTGTAGGTAAAGATTGGACTGCTAATTGCAAGGGTGGTAGTTCAAACCCAATAGCCACTCCCAATGACACTTAACAACAACACTAATTAAACTACTCTTTAGGTGTGGGAGTCATTATGATTCTCTTTGTAACTTTCTTCTGAACATTGCATGATTTTTGTACATCATGGCTTCACTTTCATCTTTCTGAATTAATACCCTTATAAGCGCTCCAAAACTCTTCCTAGATATTTAATTTTTAAAGAATTTAATGCAGAGAGGTTTAAATTGACCATGTAGTAAGGTGCCTTAGACAAAGGACATTTTACAGTGCTATTCTGTATGGAATTTTTGGCTACAGTTTCGGACCACTATTTATAACCCTCAAAGGATATATTGGACACTCACGTCAAATTCAAGCCAATTTCTATGTGGGAGAAGAGAAGGTAGCTCAGGCTTATTGAATCCCCAAATACCTGACACTGTACATATTTCTGCCATTTAATCCTCATACCAATCCTATGGTGGTGGTGGTATGTCATCGAGTCAGTTCTGAGTCACAGCAATCCTGTATATGATTTCTGAATCTTTAAGTCTTTACAGGGGCAGAAAGCTTCGTCTTTCTCCCACAGTGTGGCTGGTGGATTTAACTCCACCCCAACACGCAACCCACTATGCTACCAGGACTCCTCAGCTATGAGGACAGGCTTCTTCTCATTTTTCTAGTAAGGAAACTGAGGCCAAAAGAGTTTAAGAACTTGTTTAAGGTCACTGTCCAATCATTCATGAGATTGGTCCATTCTGTCTGATCCCAAAGTCTACCCTTTATCACAGTACTCATAATGAATTGGTCAGATGAGTAAGTGAAGGGGTCTGGAGACCACTGTTTAAAAGACTTCCAAATGTTGATTCTAGTCTTTGTCTCAGACAGCACAAGGTTGATTTTCAAAGTTGATGCCAGTATTTCCTAGCTAAGGTTAGTGAAGACAGGTCAGGGGCTGACGGGCACAAGGAAATTCTTACCAAGGTCTCAGGGGTCTCCAGGAATCCACGTGGTACTTATTAGAAAGGTTTGGCAAATGAATTGCTTTGAGGATTTTAGTAGAGGAAATCGGTCTGGGAGACCCTCCTGCTCCATCTGGGCTGCATTTCACTCAATGGGGTCTTTGTTGCAGTAAGGCCCTGGGAGGAGGTCAGGTGGTGGTCAGCGGAGGAAATCAGTGCTGAGAAGTCTGGGCTCTGAGCTGTCATTCCCCCACTTTGCTTTGGACGTGGTACAAGAAATCCTTTATGGGCTAGTGCGGTGAAAACTGATGGAAGCCAGCTTTGTTCTATTTTTGTAATATATTTTGGGTTGAGTTAATTCTATGGAAAAAGCTCGTCAGTGAGTCTGTGTGTTTATATAGGTCCTTCGGCTTGCTGTTTTATGCTGATTCTTCTGAGTCTACAAGGAAGTGAAGCCAGACATGCTCTGCACCCTGGGTTCTAACCCCTGTGGCCTCTTAATCTTTCCAAGTTTACCCAGCTCTCTCTTAGCAGCATTTGCATGGAAGTTGATCTCTCAGCTCCTGGCTTTTGGCAGGCAGATACTTCCTTCATATGGAAAAGTGTTTAATACCAATTTAATGGTCTGTCTAGCCACTGCACACCCTTAGCCTGTCCTCCGCCCCCAGTGCACACTGGCACAGTGCATGGAAACCGAACTTCTAATCACCCTCTTAAAAATATCCCTGAATTTTCTTTCCAGTCTACCCACTGTTTTTCTAATGAGGGTTTGCCCCAACTCTCTTTTCTCTTATATGTGAAGGATAACTACTACTTTAAATTAAAACAATGTTTTTACTTTATCCATCTTATTATTCTTATTTTTTTAACATGTGATGCTATAGGATAAACCCTAGACTGCTAACTGAAAGGTCAGTGATTCAAACCCACCAAGTATTTCTTGGAACTGACTCAATGGCACTTAACGACAACAACAGTTCTCATTACAGAGAAGGTAGTGGCTCTGTAGGATAAGCACTGGATTGCGAATCATAAGAGTGGTGGTTTGAGCTCACCAGCTGCTTTGATAGAAAATGAGGCTTTCTGATTCCACAAAGATTCACAGCCTTGGAAACCCTATACAAGATCACTATGAGTTGGAAATGACTCAATGACACTTAACAATAACATTCTCATTAAACACAATTACAGACAGGGAGGAGTTTTATTTTTTTGTTTGTTTTCAATATTCCAGAACCAAAGGAAATGGATACTTGTTTGCTGTTGTTGGTGACAGTGATGAAAACAATGTCAAGTATTTGAGTTTAAAGCACTGAAGGAATAAAACCCAACACGAAAGAGAATATATGTGTAGGGAACATTTCTGGACTCAAAGTATCAGACAGCCTCTAAATTCAGCATTTGAGCAAATTATAGCATTGTTGTTGTTGTTAGATGCCGTGGAGTCATTTCAGAATCATAGTGACGTGGTATAGGATTTCCAAGGAGCTGCTAGTGGGTTCAAACCACCAGCCATGTGGTTAGTAGTCCTGTCCTTATCCATAATGGGGGCCTTCAAAAATCTCATGGAAAAGTGGAATTAAAAGATAATGGGGAGGCGGGGTTTAATGGCGGATCAGGGAGAAGAGCAGTGAGGACCTCTACCAGCTGTGGCATGGAATACTGGACAACGCAGGTTCATGGGGTGGTCCCAGAACACTGAACTACATATAAAGGAATATCTAGAAAGTTTGAAGGTTGATACCCAGTGGGATTTGTAGCAGAAACAAGAAAAATGAGTGTTTTCTGATTGGTCCACCTTAGTGGCTCATGGAGTGGCCATCTTGGGTGAGACGGAGCAGGGGAAGGGTCAGAGCAGTGCTCCTACCACATATGTCGGACCCATCCTCAGAGATAAAGGTGTGGACATTCTTTTTCTTTTTCTTTCTTTCTTTTTTGTCTCTGTTCGTTGGTCTCTTGCTGTCTGCACACCTCCATCTGGTGACTAGCAAGGATGCCTGAGCAAGTGAACAGCCCCCCAACCCCAGAGGGTTCTGCTACACATGCCCACAGATCTTCTCAGCAAAATTTAAGAAGGGGAAAGGTTCCACTTAAAACCAAACACAGTGCAAAATGGCTACAGCCAGCCCGGATCTATTAATTACTAGGAAACAGGCCTGAACAGGGATTGTGGAGTGGGAAAGAGACAGACTAAAAAGGAAACAGGCTAAAAAATAAATCTTTAGTTACATCATAAGGACCAACAATGACATCTTCAAATTTCTCAGGCAGCCTTGAAGTCAAGAAGCTGAGAGGGAAGTTAAAGTCATACTCATATTTTCCTGCAGAATTTTTTCCCCTCTTCTTTCTTTTCTGCAAATATAGACTATAGTATCCAATCTGCTTTTGTTTTGTTTTGGTTTGGTTTTGCTGTTCTTGTTTTGTTTTTCGGTCCCCTTTTTACCTTTAGGGGGTTCTTTCTATCTCTACATTACCCAAGAAAAGACAGCAATTCTGGTTATATAGTCAAGCTACAATGACACTCTAAAAAATCCCACCATCCAGGCAAGAGCCAATACCAGCTGCCATACACCAGATAAGCAGCCAACACCTGTGCCAGTTAATCTGAGTTGAGTAATAAAGAGAGTAAAAAGGGAAGCCCATCTCCTGATCACATCTACCTGGATGCAATCAGAAAGCATAATAAAATATCAACATACATTCATCTAATTATTGAGGTCACAGCTAACTACTAAAGATGCCTAAGAAACTGATGACTATGTCCATAAACAAGATAAAGTGACTAGGACAAATGAGCAGGAAATAGACTTAGACATCACATTGGAAGGAGGGCAGACTTTGGAAATGTCTGATAAGGAATTCAGAAAAATGCTACTGAAATGTATCCAAACACTTCACAGATGATTTGAGAAAAATAAGCAAGAAGTCAGGAAAGTGTAACAGGAATAATCAAATAAGATAAATACAGCATTGGAAACAATTCAAAATCTGAAAAAAGGGGTCCAAATGATTAACACTAAAATATCAGAAATGGGCAATACACTGAAAGGGCAAAAAAGTAGAACTAAAGAGATGAAAGCCACAACTAGCAAGCTGGAAGACAATCTCTCAATATGACTAATGTAGAAGAGCAAGCAGAAAAAAGGATAAAAAAAATTAAACAAGTATAAGATTCATGTTGGACAACCTGAAGAGGAATAACAAGAATTATTGGCATTCCAGAACAGGAAGAGTCACTCAAATCCAGAGAAGAGATAGTTTAAGAACTGCTGGAAAGAAATTTCCCTCACATCCTGAAAGAAGAAAATATAAGTATTCAAGAAGCTCAACAAACCCCAGGAAGGACAGACCCCCCCAAAAGAAAATCACCAAGACATATGATAATCAACCTATCCAGAATCAAAGACCAGGAGAGAATCCTGAAAGCAGCGTAGGGAAAAGTGAAGTGCTACGCATACAAAGGCAAGCAACTCAGATTAAGCTCAGATCTCTCAGCAGAAACCAGGAGGCTAGAAGGCAATGGGAAGAGATATATAAGTCCTTGAAAGAAAAAACAAACAGTCAACCAAGAATATTATACCCACAATTTATTGTAATAAATGCACACATCCAAAAAGAAGAAAGAATCAAAATTAACACATTAATGCAGCATCTCCAACAATTAGAAACAGACCAAGAGAGGGAACCTACAGTCACCAAAAGAAAAGAAATAATAAAGATTAGAGCAGAAATAAATGAGATAGAAAAC
>NW_006408674.1:4492255-4492928 GCF_000296735.1 Chrysochloris asiatica
CTGCTAAAAATTAATAAAAGTGATATCAAAACAAACAAAAAACAATATTAGAGATAGAATACTAAAATTTATTTGCAAAATAAGAACAAAGAAGCAGAGCTAGGGTAAGACAATGGAGTAGGTAGATGCACTGGGGCAACCCACTACATCAAAGACACAGTAGACCAAGTGGAACAGACACGGATGGTGCTCCTGGAACTCTGAGCATCAGGGAACAGAACAGAGAGGTGGATTAAGTGCTGACTGTAAGAAGAAGCTGAACAGGAGCATTGAGTGAGAAGAAAAGCAGGCTAATGTGCACTGGTGTAGAGTGGTACAGCCATCTTGGGCTTTTGTAACAGGCTGTCACTATAACAACCTCCAAACACAGGGCTTGGCTGAAGATTGGCAGCAAGGTGTGCAGTTCTCCCTTGTTCCTGCGACCTTCTGGTAGCTGGAGGCATGGCCAGTCTCCACCCTCACCAACCCATCAGCCAATGGCACCCATCACCTGCACAGTCTGTCTTCTGCCTGGGATTGGGTGTCTGGCATAGTGAACTTGAACTACACTATACAGTGAACAGAGAGATAACAGGGTTCACACTTCTAGTCTCTATCATATCCTCCAGAAGACAGGAGATGAGTGGCTGAGAACACATCAATATACAATCATCAATTAAATGTAAATTGTTGT
>NW_006408674.1:4493028-4495317 GCF_000296735.1 Chrysochloris asiatica
CTTTGGCTGAATATCTGTGTGGGTTTGTGGCAAAAGAACCCACCAGCGGTGATGATAGGGCTGGCAACTTGGCTGAGGCTCTTCCTCTATTCCTCAGAATGGAGGTGGGCAAACAGTGAGCACACCAATTACCAGATACCAAAGAAAAAAAAGAAAATCAGAACAAAGCAAATCTGACTAACTATATTGTCCACCTTTGTACCAAGGTTCCCATGGCATTTTTCTGTGGTGTCTCTGCGGCCCCTATTTCATCCCACCACTTGGTCTTACCCAGGATGTCGGCTCAGGCCTCTGAGCCCAGCCCGGTAGATTCAAAAGTATGCAATTTTTTACTTCAGCTCCAAACTCCACAAGCTATAAGCCTTCAAACCTTTAAAATGTTCCTATCTCTGTGGCTCCAAGTTTTGGATCTCTGCCCTGGCTCTGCTTTGCCTGGTATTCTGTGCTATTGCTGATGACGACCTTTACTGCACCTCTACCCTAGATGCCATTAAGCCCCTCTTTCAGCTCTTTTTTTTTTAAAAAAAATAATATTATAATGTGTCTTTGGTAAAAATTTACACAGTGAATTAGGGCCTTATTTGACAAATTCTATATAAATTATTCAATGTCATTAGTTACATTTTTTTGTTTTAACAATTCTCTTTGTGTTCTGGTTGCTTTGTTTTCAGTAATGTAATTTCCTTGCTCCATTATTTTCTCATCTTTGCTTTAAAGTAAATGTTGATCTTTTGGTTTCTTATAGATGGTTTTTCAGTACAGCACTGTACTTAATGGTAATATCTTTTATTTTTGTCCCACTCTGCTATTTTGCTAAATTAAAATGATCTCATTGGATAATTTCAGTTCAAGGTTTAAAGGTTATCTCAGTGCAATAGTCTCAGGGTGTCCTCTGGTCTCAATAATCAGTCTGGGCTTTTTAAGAATCTGAATTCTGCCTTTTGTTTTCCACTCAAACCAGTTCCGTTTGACAGATTTTCACCCACACACACTAGGGGAAAATGTTAATGAATGTTGCCACCATTGCTGTCTCCATCGTCTAGTTAGAGTAAACCTGTTGCCACTGAGTCATCTCCTACTCACAGCAACCTCATGTGTCAGAGTAGAACTGTGCGCCTCAGAGTTTTCAATGACTAATTTTTCATAAGTTTATTGGATTGCCAGGCCTTTCTTTCCAGGTGCATCTTGGTGGACTTGAACTTCCAAATGTTCATTTAACAGTCAGTCATGTTAATCATCTGTACCACCCAGATGCTCCTTAATTATAGCACAGTATTGGATGAGAAGGAGTCCTGGTGTGGCACTGTAGGATAAGTACTAGACCACAAGGTTGGTTTGAATTGCAAGACTGGCAGTTCAAACTCACCCAGCCCCTCCTTGGAAACTCTATACAGGATCACTGTGAATTGGAACCAACTGGATGGCACTTAACAACAACAGTGGATAAGAATTCCAGCTCACTCAATTACTATTCCTATGAACAAGAATTTAAACGTTTGGTACCTGTGTTCTCATCTGTGTGACATCTATGACAATACCTGAATTTGTGAGATCACATACAAAAACATATAAACTGATAACTAGAATGTCATATACTCCAACTAGAATTTGTTTTTACTTTATGACCAAATTGCATTTCAAAAATCATAGAAATTTCTATTTCTCCCATTAATATGGGATAAGCACTGTAGGGTTGGCAGCACAAACCCAGCAGTTGCTCCTTGGAGGCCCTAAACTGGGTTAATATGGATCAAAACTGACATAATGACACTTAACAACAACAACAACCATTAATATGGAGTCCCTGGGTGGTAAAATAAATGCTGAAGTGCTTTCCTGCTAGCAGAAAGGTTCATAGTTTGAATCCACCCAGAGGCACCTCCAAAGAAAGTCTGGGTGGTATATTTCCAAAAAGTCAAAGTTGAACACTCTATGAAGAATCCTATTCTGCTGTGCATGGGGTTGCCATGAGTTGGAATTGATTTGGTGACAACTACCAACAAAAACAACCAATAAGTATCGATATCACGAGAATTTCACTCGTATTTTTCATATTTTGAAATTTGTTGTTGTTGTCAGGTGCCATCGTGTTGGAACTGACTCATAGCGACCCCATGCACAGCAGAACGAAACAATGCCCGAACCTGGGCCAACCTCACTACTGCTGCCACACTCGACACCATCAATGATTCCACCTGGCTGATCCATCTCATTGGGGGTCTTCCTCTTTTTCTCTGACCCTCCATCTTACCCAGCATGACATCCTTCTCCAGCGACTGTTCCCTCCTG
>NW_006408674.1:4504057-4506437 GCF_000296735.1 Chrysochloris asiatica
GATTTATATCAGACACTGTCAAGAGGAAAAACTTAAATGTCCATAACTAATATAATATAGAAACAGATTTTCAGACAAGAACTGTTAAAATAATCAGGGCTAATTAATGGGAAAAAAAAAAACATAACAATTCCAGAATGGGAATAGACTAAAAAGAATAGAGAATATAGTCCAAGAGTTGTTGGAAGAAAACTTTCCTAACATCATGAATGACAAGAAGATAGCCATTCAATAAACTGAGTGAACAACAAGACATATTATAATCTAACTTTTCAAAACCAAAAATAAGGAAAGAACTCTGAGAGTGGCTCAGGATAAACAAAACTTTAGCTACAAAAGAGAACTAATCAGACTAAGTTATGATTTCTCAGCAGAAACCATGTAAGCAAAAAGACTATGGAATGACATATATGAACTTCTGAAAGAAAAAAATTGCCAGTCAAAAATCATAGGTTGTTGTTAAGTGTCATTGAGTCAGTTCCCACTCATAGCGACCCTGTGTTGGGTTTCCAAGAAGCAACTGGTGGTTTGAATAGCCGAAATTGTGGTTCACAGTCTAGTGCTTATTTTATAGTTCCACAGCAGGACTCCAAGAATCATATATTCAGCAAAATTATCTATCAAATATGGCAAAATTAGGTCATTTTTAGGTACACAGAAACTGAGCTCAGATACAGAAGAATAATAGATCTGCAAGACTGAAAAGAGAGAACCAGAGATACAGCTGTAACAATAAGAACAACAAAATATAAAGAACAGGGAATATTGTAGCTACAGAACTTTTATATGAAGATGAAATCAAGTAGATTTCAAGGAAAAATAGAATAAAAATATAAAGATAAATGTAATTGTAACCCTAAAAAACAGACCAATTTTTACTTGTAGCCATAGCTCAAACTTACCCCTAACTCTAGTTCTAAGCACAACCCTAAGCCTGTTAGTATAGTAGTTATGAATTAGGCTGCTAACTTCCAGCTCAGCAGTTCAAATCTACCAGCTGCTCTGAGGTAAAAAGATCAAGATTTCTGGTCCTGTAAAGATTACCTTCCTACCACACCCTATACATCATTGTTGTGAGTAGGAACTAATTTGATGACACACCACCACCAAAAAGAACAACCATAAGCCTAACAAGAAAAAAGTCTGAGGCCAAGCCTTGTGTGGTATCCTGGTGTGGCACTAGAAAACAAAGCACTGGACCACTAGATTGGTTTGAACCATAAGTCTGCTGTTTCAAACTCACCAGGCACTCCTTAGAAACCCTATATAGGGTTGCTGTGAGTAGGACCCGACCTGACAGCACTTAACAACAACAACAACAACAAGCCTAGCCTAGAACTAGTCATAGTCCTAATTCTAACCCTTACTCCTTACTCATACCCACATCTCCCCTAGCCTGACTGCCTCACAAAAAAAAAGGAACAAAGACTAAAAGAACAAATAGAAAATAAATAGATTGACAATTTTATGTAAATGGATTAAACATTTACAAGATAGATTTTCAGACTGGTTACAATCAGTGCAAGATCCAGCTGAATTCAACTCAAATCAACACTTCAACTGAAAGTTGAAAGTGAAAAAAAAAACCAGAAAATGACATATTGTGCAAATAGTAAAAATAATAAAGCTCAAGTAAGTATTAAAATAGAAAAACAGATTTCAAGACAAGAACTATAAA
This sequence comes from Chrysochloris asiatica, assembly GCF_000296735.1. Lineage (NCBI taxonomy): Eukaryota > Metazoa > Chordata > Mammalia > Afrosoricida > Chrysochloridae > Chrysochloris > Chrysochloris asiatica. The sequence continues at coordinate 4,505,736 of NW_006408674.1, forward strand.
AATAATTAGAGCTAAGGTAGAAAACATAGCAATTCTATGAGTATGTTCCCTACTAACAGTACTTCAAAATGCATGAAGGACTATCAATGCAGATAAACTCTAAAACATGGATGGATTTAAACACAACTAAGCACTGAGCAAAAGAAGCCAGATGCAATAGATTACACAATCATGATTCCACTTGTATGAAGTTCTATTAAAGGCAAAACTAAACTATAAATAGAAACCAGGTCAGTGGATGTTGGTGGAGACTGACAGCAGAACTGCATGTTGTTGTTGTTAAGTGCTGTGGAGTCAGTTCCGACTCATAGCGACCCTGTACAGGGTTTCTGAGGCTGTAAATCTTTCCAGGAGCAGAAAGCCTCGTCTTTCTCCTGCAGAACAGCTTATAGTTTTGAACTGCTGACCTTGCAGTTCGCAGCCCGATTCATAACCACTACACTACCAGACCTACTTGCAAAGCTGCATAAAGGAACATTATTGGGTCATGAAAATGCTCTCTGTCTTTGCTATGTTGGTGGTTAAGCATGAGTGTGCATTTGTCAAAATCAATCAAACATTTCTAATATCTATAAATTTAATTGTATTAATGTGATGAACTTGACTTATACTTATGGATATGGTAGCTCACAATACCAACTGTGAGGGAAGGCGTCTTCACATCAAATATCATTCCTATCCCCTCTATACAGGGTTGATAGG
>NW_006408674.1:4506537-4511398 GCF_000296735.1 Chrysochloris asiatica
TTAAAACAAAATGTGCAAAATCTAGAGTTAGAGGATCAAAAGGGAAGAACATGCTCAGCATTTCTCAAGCTGAGGGAACTAAAGAAAAAATTCAAGCCTCAACTTGAAATTTTGAAAGGTTCTATAAGCAAAATATTGACTGATGCAGGATGCATCAAAAGAAGATGGAAGGAATATGCAGAGTCATTGTAACAACAACAACAAAAAAGGGTCATGTTTACATGTTTAACCATTTCAAGAGGTAGCATATGATCTCAACAGCTAAGGATACTGAAGGAAGAAGTCCAAGGTGCATTGAAGTCATTAGCAAAGAACAAGACTCCAGGAACTGATGGATTAGAAATTGAAATCTTTCAACAAAATGAGACGACCCTGGAGGCACTCACCCATCTATGCCACGAAATTTGCAAGACAGCTACTTGGCCAGCTGACTGGAAGAGATCCATATTTGTGCCCATTCAAAAGAGGTGACCCAGTGAAACGCGGAAATTAATGGACAATCTCATTAATATCGCATGCAAGTAAAACTCAGCTAAAGATAATGCAAAAACAGCTGCAACCATACATTGACATAAAATTTCCAGAAGATCAATGCAGATTCTGAAGAGGACATGGAATGAGGCATATCATTACTGACGTTAGATGGATCTTGGCTGGAAGCAGAGAATACCAGATGCTTACCTTGTTTTATTAACTACACAAAGGCTTTTGATTATGTGGATCATGAGAAACTATGGACAACATTGCAGAGAATGAGTATTCTGGAACACTTAACTGTGCTTATGAGGAACATGCACATAGATCAAGAGGCAGTTGTTCAAATAGAACAAGGGAACACCAAATGGTTTAAAATTAGGAAAGGTATGTGCCAGGGTTCTATTCATTCACCATACTTATTCAATCTATAAACTGAACAAATAATCTGAGAAGCTGGATTATATGAAGTAAATATGGCATCAGGATTGGAGAAAGACTCACTAACAACATGTGATATGCAGAAGACGCAACCTTGCCTGTTGAAAGTGAAGAGGACTTAAAATACTTACAGATGAAAATCAAAGACCACAGTTTTTTGTGTGGGTTGCACCTCAATGCAAAGAAGACAGAAATCCTCACCACTGGACCAATAAACAACATCCACATAAATGGAGAAAAGATTGAAGTTGTTAAAGACTTTATTTTGCTCAATCAATCATCAACACTCAAGGAAACAGCAGTCAAGAATTCAAACTATGTATTGCATTAGGCAAATCTGCTATACAAGACCTCTTTAAAGTTTTCAAGAGCAAAGCTATCAGTTTGAGGACTAAGGTGTGCCTGATCCAAGCCATGGTATTTTCAGTAAATTCGTGTGTAGGTGAAAGTTGGACAGTAAATAAAGAAGACCTTCGAAGAATTGATATATTTGAGTTGTGATATTGAAGGTAAATCTTAAAAGCACCATGGACTGACAAAAGAAAAACAGATCTATGTTGGAAGAAGTACAGCTGGAATGCTCCTTGGAAGCCAGAATGGTCAGACTTTGTGTCTCATATTTCAGACATATTATCAGGAAGGACCAGTCCCTGGAGATGAATATCATGTTTGGTCAAGTGGGAGGTCAGAAAAAAAGAGTCAAATCCCCAATGAGATGGATTGGCACAGTGGTGGCAGCAACAGGCTCAGGTGTAGCAATGATTGTGAGGTTGGCACAGGACCAGGCAGTGTTTTGTTCTGTTGTGCATAAGGTTGCTATGAGTCAGTGCAAATTCAATGACACCTAATAACAACAGTAACAATTTCTTAACAGTTTTCTAAATGGTTGTGCTTGTTTGCATTCCCAACAGATTTATGAGAATTCCAGGTTTCAACATCCTCACCAATCCTAGGCAGTTTCTACCTGTTTTTCGTTATAGATACTCTGGTGTTTCAGTCATTTTGGCAGATGTATAATGGTATCTCAGTGTAGTTTGACTTCAAATTGTGCCGTGTGGTGCTGTGGGTTAATGTGCCAGACTACAAAGCCATTTGAACTGCAAGGTCGGCAGTTCAAGCTCACCAGTCTCTCCTCAGAAACCCTATACAGGGTCGCTATGGGTCCGAACTGACTAGATGACACTTAAAACAACAACGCTGATGAATGCGTTTTCATATGCTTATTGGCCATTCCAAAATCTCCCTGTGTGAAATATCTGTTCAAATCTTTGTGCAAAATCTTCTTTCTTTTGGGGCTTCTTTTCCTCTTGTTGATTTCTGCATGTCCTTCAACTATTCTGGTTGCAAATTCTTTTAAAATACGTGTATCGTAATGCTTTCTTCCAATCTGAGACCTTCCTTTTACTTTCTTAATGGCGTTTGGTGATAATCCAAAGTTCTTCATTTTAATGCAGTCTAATTTACCTATTTTTTCCTTATGAATAGCACTTTTTGGTCCTTCTTAAGAAACTTTTACTCATCAGTGCTACCTGAATAAAGGGATCATTGGTTTATGTACAATACATCTGAATTTAATTTGTGAAGGAAAAGATTGAATGATACTTTATATGGATTGCTAATCAAATAAACAATTTTTAAGCATGGACTCAGAAATACCATGTCATTATTATCATAAATCAAGTTGATTTTTTTATGTTTGATTTGCCTCTGTAATCTTTAATCTATTTAATTTATGTTATTGTTATTTTTTATCTGTGCAAATATCACACTGCCTTTATTACTGTAGTGCATAATAATCCTTGACATCTGGGAGTTTATCTTTCCCAAGTATGCCATTTTTCTTTAAGACTATCTTAATTATTCTCAAGCATTCATAGTTCCATATGCATCTCAATAGTTGATATGCAATTGCTACACAAAATACAGATTGGGTGTTTGATAATATACTAAATATGCAGGTTAGTTGTTCCAACTTACCAAGTACTCTGTGGGAGAAAGATGAGGTAGTTGACTTCTGTCTGTTAAGATTTACAGTATGGAAACCCTGTGGAACAGTTGTACCCTATGAGTTGAAACTGACTTGATGGCAGTGTATAGTGGGCAGAGATGAATTTCTGTAAACTAGCATCTTTATGATCCTGATTAGACCAATTAAAGAACATTTTATGCAGTCTATGTATTTTGTCACATTAATTTAAACTCAATAATACATTTCAGTTTCTAATGTAAATATTTTGTGTACCAAGTTATTACATGTTTTATCTGGAATCTTTTGGCTCGGTCACATGATCTTTCTCTTGAGAGAAATTCAAATTCAAACTGCTATGAGATACCATTATACATCTGCCAGAAGCCAGAATGACTAAACACCAGAACACCTATAGAGAAAAGAAGGTAGAAATTGTCTAGAATTGGCAAACACGTGGAAAAACTGTAGCTTTCATACATCTGGTGAGAATGCAAATAAGTACCACCATCAATTGATTTTGAAATATTAAAACAAGCATTTATCTCTGGAATTAATTTCACTTGGTTGTAGTGTGTTATCCTTTTAATATGTTCCTAGATCCAATTTGCTAATAGTTTGTCTGTGTTCATGAGCGAGGTTGGCTTATAATTATCTTGTAATGGATTTCTTATAACAGAGTTATTCTGGTCATTATTAAATCAAGTGAACAAATGCACAAACACAAAAAAAAAACTCATCCCTTTCTGCAATTAGGTTTAATGAGAACAGAAGATGTTTAAATAACATGGACATTTTAATGGCATAATTTTAATTCATAATGAAAAGAAAGTTTCTTAGCAAACTAGAAACCAATAGAAACTTCCTTGATCGGATAAAGCATACCTATAGAACCTCACACTCAACATCCTAGCGAATAATCAAATATTGAAAACTTTCCCAGTGAAATTGAGAAATTAGAATGCTCACGATCACGACTTCTTTTCAACACAGTACTAAATCTCCTACTGGTACAATAACAGGATAAAAGGGAAAAAATAGTCAAAAGTATTTGGAAAGGATAAGTAAAACTGTTAGTCACAGACAACATGATTATGAAGAAGAAACTTCAGGATAATCTACAGCTAAAATATTTAGAATTAATCAGTGAATTTAACAAATGTACTGTTAATGAAGTTAGCATAGAATCATTAATATCTCTGTCTACTCACTCAGTACCATTGACTCTATTTGGACTGGCAGCGACCCTAGAGGACAGAAGAGAACACCCATATGGCTACCAAAGCTATAAATCTTTATGGAAGCAGACTGCCACCTTTCTCTTGATGAATGGCTGTAGGTTTAAACTGACAATCTTTGGGCATGGAGCCAAACTCTTTAAACACTGTGCCACCAGGGGTCCTGTATCCCTATAATGAAGTGGGTAATAATTAAAAAGTAAGATAAAAAGAGACATTGGGCAATAGTATAAAAATACCAAATGCTTAGGAATAAATATAACAAAAGAAATATTACCACATAAAAATTCAGGTCTTTAGGAAGCAAAGAAGAGTACTAAAGGTAGTAAATATTAGGGTATATGTAAACAGTTAGTTTTCATTTCTTATTAAGAAAAAAATATCCTCTATGGTCAAATGACTTTAAATAAAAACATAATGGCAGAAAGGGATGAGTTTTGGATTTTGTGTGTCTGAGAACGTGTGCATTTTTTGGTTTGTTTTGTAATGGCCAGCATGACTCTGTTATGAAAATTCCATTACAAGATAAAAACATGTAGAAATAAAACAGTTGACATAATACCACAAAGAAGAAATGAGACTGTAAATGAAATTATATTGTTCTTATGATTCTTACAATATTATGATAGTAATTCAAGGTAGATGGTAAAGAATTAAGAATACATATAGTCGTGTCATCATAAGCCAAGTCCATGGCTCAAAACAGACGATGATGGTTTCAAGGTGTCTGCAAGGAGTTTCT
>NW_006408674.1:4526077-4537665 GCF_000296735.1 Chrysochloris asiatica
GATGGCACCTGACAATAACAACAATTGTTGTATAGGGTTTTCAAGGAGCAGCTGGTAAATTTGAACCACTAACATTGTGATTCAAACTAACTTTGCAGTCCAGTTCTTTATCCCACAGTGCCACACCAAGACTTCAAGGGGATATTGAAAGGATTAAAATCAGGAAAGGTGTACACCAAGGTTGTATCCTTCCACCATATTTATGCAATCTGTGTGCTAAGCAAATAATCCAAGACACTGGGTTATATGAAGAAGAGTCTGGCATCAAGATTGGAGGAAGACTCATTAACAACCTGCAATACGCAGATGACACAAGTTTGCTTGCTGACAAGGGATGAGGACTTAAGGTATTTACTGACGAACGTCAAAGCCTATAGCCTTCAGTATGGACTGCACCTCAGTGGAAATAATATGAAAATCCTCACCACTGGACCCATAAATAACATCATGATAAATGGAGAAAAGATTGAAGTTGTCAAAGACCTTATTTTGCTTGAATTCACAATCAAGAGTCATGGAAGCAGCTGTCAGGAAATCAAAGTATGTATTACAAAGGGCAAATCTGTTGCAAAAGACTTTTTGGAAGTGTTTAAAGAGAAAAGATGCCACTTTCAGAATTAAGTTGCACCTGACCCAAGCCATGGGGCTTTCAATGGCCTCATATGAGAGTTGAACAATAAATAGAAGACAGGAAAAGAATGGATGTATCTGAATTATAGTGCTAGAGAGGACTGCCAGAGGAATGAACAAATATGTCTTTGAAGAAATACGACCAGAATGCTCATTAGAAGCGAGGATGGCTGGAGTCTTCGCCTCTTGCAATTTGCACATGTGGTTCATTGTTGTTGTTGCTAAGTGCTGTTGAGTCAGTTCCAACCCATAGTGGTCTTGTATAGGGTTTCCAAGGAGCAGCTAATGAGCTTGAATCGCCGCCCTTGCGGGTGCAAACGCACTTTGCAGTCCAGCGTATTAGCCCACAGCGCCACACTGGAAGTCCTCCGTGGGCAAGGACATCATACTTAGAAAAATGGAGGATCCGTGAAAAAGAAGGAAACGCACAAGTCATATTGACATAGTGGCATCAATAATGGGCTCAAACATAACAATCGTTGTGAAGATGGTGAAGGACTGGACAATGTTTCATTCTATTTCTTACAGGGTCAACAGCACCTAACAACACAACAGCACCTAACAACAACATCTAAAATGTGTATTTGTTCTCAGTTAGAAGTTAAGTCTTGACTTTTTTTTTCATATCATAAAGAGATAAATGTATTTTTTTATAAGCTTTATTGTGAGGTTTACATGGAAGAATATCAGCTTTGCAATCATCCAATCATATTTTGTTTCATTGCAATGATTACAATCCCTCCATGCATCATCAAATAACCAAATTGTACACCCCACAGGCCCACCACCTAGCCGTCAGCACACAGCCCCTCTCTTTCCCTGAGTAGAAGTTTAGTCTTACATAAACTCTTTCAACATAAGCAGAAACAGGAGCCATATTGCTATTTACAAAAATAATGTAAAAGTTAAACATTTCCAAGTTTGGAGAGTGAAGTAAAGAACAGATAAGTGACTTATCAAAGGTTGCACATGTTGGAAGTCGAGAATTAGGATCAGACGCCAGTCAGTTGGTTTTCCAGAGTCCAAACTTTCAGTCACTGTGTTTTTGGTGAGGTAGTTGGATGGGACATTCATAGATGTTTTCTTGTCTGCATGACTTATGAAAGAGATTTATGCCTGTAATTTTGGAAGGTAAGATCATTTCTCTTGTTTCTGCTGCTGAAAAAAATCATTTTTCAATGATTTTATAGTAATCTAAAGGGATTTGCGGGAAGCAGCATTTTGGCATTACCACTATCTTCTCCTGTAAGCTAATTGAAATCTTATTCAACGCCAAGCATAATAATGAAGAAAAATATGCTGCCAAAAATGGAGAAATGCATTCCATATAAAAGATTTGGGGGTTATCTGTGACTAGATAATGGAGTGCTGAGTGTATTATGTCATTCGTGTTTTAAAATTTAATTCATTGTTGTGAACATAACTCCACATCCAACTGCCAGCCATTTTCAATTGCTTAAATAATGTTCACGTTGAACAAGAAGTCAGGATGCTCCCATCTCAGGAAGTTTTCCATCTTCTCTGTTTTGACCAAGACAGTTGCATTACCTTGGCAAGAGTTTGTGAGGACTTGAGATCATTTTCCTTGAACTGAACATGAATAATATAGGTAAAGTGCTCTACTTTTAAAGGAAATATAGTTTTATCATAGGGCTACATTGAAGGCATTATAATATAGAGATTCTTAATTATTAAAAAAAATAATTCCCATTTATTAATTCAGCAGTGAAGAGAATGAAAGTATCATTTTGCTTCTTGGTTCCCCAAGTTTTGTCATTTCAGTTCACATCTCTATGTGTTCATCCTGGGCAAGTTCTGTCTTGTCACTCCTTTAGCTACTTTCTATATCAAGAGTCTTAACCATGAGTACAGGAAATCATAAGTGCCTTAAGAGCTGAGTTCTCTAAAGAAGTAAAACCAGTGCTTCTGGTTTTATGTATATAAAGAGAAGTTTATATCAAGGAAATGGCTCACCATTGTACACCTAGGAGAGTCCCAAGTGCAGCAGGTGGGCTAGAAGGCAGGAATTCCAAGTTGGTGCACAGAGCAGGACCTCGGTGCTGGAGCAAGGGTGGCAGCAGGGTGACAGGTGACTGAAGCCTGGGCAGGCATGCTGTAGAGCATGTGACATGGAATACATGAGCTGGGGTAACAGGAACAGGTGTGCAGGACCCTCTAGTGGGCGACCGATTTTCCAGGCGCAATCAGTGGGCAGGCCCAGCTGGCAAACACACAATAGAGAAAGTCACTGGCTCAGGTTCAAAGAACTGGAGATTGGAGGACAACCCATTTGAGAATTCCAGATCCAGTGGAAAGAGAGGGCATCTTCCCTGTGTGTCCATTATGTTGGGAGCAGGCCACATCCCCAAGAAAGCATCCTTTCAATTGATTGGATGTTCATAGCCAATCATCATAGAGTTAACTATGCCAGCTCATAGCCAATCATCATAGAGCTAACTATCAACTGCCAAGCAACTGGGAATCCTGACTCAATCAGGTGGACACAGAGCCTGACTATCACATTAAGTCAGTGACGTTTGTGAAGTTATATTCATAATATATATGTGAGTTGTTGCTTTGCCTCCCCATTCCTTGCTCGTTTCCAGATTTGCTCACTAAAGCAGATTGCTCAACGACCATGGTCCATGGAGGATCTATCTGTTTCCATGCTCCCATGTCATCTATCTTTCCTCATTTTGGTGCAAGGGGAGACACTGGAGGTCAGAGGGAGGAAAATGTTGGGGTACGTTTTCCCATCCTTCTATTTTTGCGTGGCGTCTCTCACAGTGCATCGTCTCCATGTCTCTATAGTTTCGACAGGGCAGGTCTGCTGTACTCCCCACTTCTGATGACCTCAGCTCCGGGGCTTGCATAACACCACCTCCTCTCTTTATGGGTTCCACCTAGGAGTGGGAGTGGTTGCCTGTTCTTATAATCTTAGAATTACTTCACTTCAACTTGTTTGGCTGTTTATCCCCATCATAGTTTTTACAAGCACTACCCTGGTGTGGCTCTGTTGCGTAAACACTGGACTACTAACCAAAAGGTCAGTAGTTCAAACCCATCGGCTTTTCTTCGGAAACCCTATATAGGGTCATTATGATTTGGAACTGACTCGATGGCATTATAACAACAAAAACACCCATTATTAAAATGTATTTGTTAAAAATTCTACAAGTACTTTTTCTTTTCCTGTTAAATCCTATATCAGGTAATGAGTGGGACTTTGCTTCTAGACCACTGATGCTAAAGACAAAGGATGTTAAGAACCCACTCTTAAGTCACTGACATGCACAGTGTTGTTGTTGTTGTTAAGTACCGTGGAGTCGGTTCTGACTCATAGTGACCCTGCACAGGGTTTCCGAGGCTATAAATCTTTACCGGAGCAGAATGCTTCACCTTTCTCCCGTGGAATCGCTGGTAGTTTCTAACTGCTGACTTTGCGGTTGGCAGCCCGACTCGTAACCCTACGCTACCAGAGCTCCTTGACATGCACAATAATGAGTCTTAAATCATGATATCTTACTTTGTTAACTGTCTTTAACACAAACCATGGACTTTTAATTTTATTCCATTCATCTTTATTCTACAATACACATCACAATCTATTGTTGTTGCTGTTGTTGTTGTTGTTAGGTGCCATTGAGTTGGTACCAACTCATAGCGACCTTATGCACAGCAGAACGAAACACTGCCCTATCCTGGGCCAACCTCACTACTGTTGCCACGCTTGAGTCTATCGATGCTGTCACTTGGCCAATCCATCTCGTTGGGGATTTTGGTTTATCTGCTTAATCCATTTGTCTGCCTTCCTAACTAGGATTCATGCTGCATGTTGGCAGAGACTCTGCTGTCTTGTTTACCATTATCTTTAGAGAACAGTATAGTTTCTGGCACACTGCTGTTATTGTTGTTAGGTGTCATCGAGTCTATTTCAACTCATAGCGATCTTATGCACAACAGAACGAATCACTGCCTGGTCTTGTGCCAACCACATAATCATTGTTATGATTAAGCTCAATCCATCTCATTGGGGTTCTTCATGGTTTTTGCTGACTCTTCACTTTGCCATGCATAATGTTCTTCTCTAGGAACTGGTTCCTCCTGACAATATATCCGAAGTATGAGAAACAAAGTTTGGTCATCCTGGATTCTAAGGAGCACTCTGTCTATAGTTCTTCCAACACAGATTTGTTCTTTCTTCTGGCAGCCCATTTCAATATTCTCCTCCAACACTATAGGTCAAATGTGTCAATGCTTCTAAGCTCTTCCTTATTCACTGTCCGACTTTCACATGCATATGAGGTTATGGAAAATACTATGGCTTCAGTCAGGCACACTTTAGTTCTCAAATTGACATCTTTGTTCTTGAACACTTTAAAGAGGTCTTGTAGAGCAGATTTGGATAACGCACTAGGCTGTTTGATTTCTTGACGGTTGATAGTGGATCCAAGCAAAACAAAGTCTTTGACGGCTTCAATCTTTTCTCCATTTGTTATGCTGTTGTGGTTAAGTGCCATTGAGTCAGTTCTGCCCCATAGTGACCTGGTATAGGGTTTCTGAGGAGCTGCTGGTGAGCTTGAACTGCCGACTTTGCAGCTCAAATAGACTTTGCAGTCCTGTGCATTAACCCGAGTGCCACACCTGTACTCCCCTTTATCATGATGTTGTTTGTTGGCCCAGTGGTGATGACTGTTGGTTTTCTTCACACTGAGGTGCATCCATACTGAAGGCTATGGTCTTTGGTCTTTAACAATAAGAATTTTAAGTCTTCTTTGCTTTCAATAAACAAGGTTATTTGCTTAATCCATTTGTCTGTCTTCCTTTATGAGGGCAGAGACTTTGCTGTCTTGTTTACTACGTATCTTTTGAGTATAGCATCGTTTCAGGCACACTGTGGATGACAAAGTATTTGTAGAATGGATCAGCAAACAGGCATACTTTGGAGTATCCCATAGATATCTAAAGCCTACCACATCTCAAAGCAAATGCCTCTTTAACCAGTTCTTCTTTATCACTCTAAATTAAAAAATGATTTCTTTCCCCATATCTCACACAATATCAGTTTTCACATCTTACCACAGATACTTAAGAAATGATTTGTTAATGTATCCTCCATTTATCTCCCTTGCTGCCACATCTGCATGTTTTTCTCACCAGTCTCCCAACCAGAATCCTTATCTATTTTTTCCTACTCCAGGTTCTGAGGACCTGATTCCAGAATTATCACCCTGGAAAGCAAATCTAACAACACTTTACCTCGGTTTAAACACCATTGCTGGATAAAATCTGGATAAATTCATTCGCATGGCATTTAAGACCATTCATAAATTGGATCCTGTCTATCCAGCCTCCTTCTTTGTCACCCCCTAAAATGATCTACTTCTTCACTGTGGTCTCAAGCATTTTATCCTCGCGTTAGACTCAACAATGACCTGTACCTGCCCTTACCCCTCAATCTGGCTATTTTCATCCCTCCCAAACTATCCTGTTCTTCTAAACTCTGGCCCAAATCTGCACTACTTTTCTTGAGTCTCTCAGGCAGAGTGATTTCCTATTGACTGAGCAAGTTACTTCTCTCTCATCTTTAAGGCTCCCTGTCCACCTGTAAAATGGGGCCTTTGCATAACATGAGTATGAGATAACTTATAAAGTAAATAAAGATGCCTGAAACATCTCACAGCTATGCCTTAATGATGAAGAAAACCAAAACTTAGTATTGTTGTTGTTAGGTGCCACCAAATCAGTACCGATTCATAATGACCTTATGCACAACAGAATGAAACACTGCCTGGTCCTGGTCCAACCTCACAATTGTTGCCACACTTGAACCCATTGATGCTGCCACTTTGCAAATCCATCTCGCTGGGGGTCTTCCACTTTTTCGCTGACCCTACACCTTACCAAACGTGATATCCTTCTCCAGAGATTGGTCTCTCCTGACAATATGTCAGAAGTATGAGAGACAAAGTTTGACTATCTTGGCCTCCACGGAGCACTCTGGCTGTACTTTTCCAACACAGATCTGTTGGTTCTTTTTGTCTTTATTTTACAAAACTCAGTCCTATATCACAAGTAGGTATTTCTATCTCCTAGAATAAGACCTCACAGAATTGCCCAGCCCTCTCTTTTAGTTTTACAGATGGAGAAACTGAATTTGATGAGGGCTGTAAACATGCCAGATATTATTTTAAATGCTTTCTCTAGTATGCTACTTAACCTCTGCAAAATGTTCATGTAGGTGCTATTTTATCTTTATTTTACCAATGAAGAAACTGAGGCACAGAGAGTGATCTGAGCTTTCAGAGTCAACACTTTAAATCTCAACCTCATATTGGATTTCTTCTGATGTCATGGAGAAGGAATGAAGTTCAAAAGCCATGCAGCTACTTGCTGGTAGTATTTCAAGACCTGAAATTGGTCCCTTAATGCCAAGTCTAGTGCTCTTTCTGCCCTTTAGTGAGAAAGAATGATTTCTATGGAAGTAGGGGATTCGTCCAAGAACATGAAACTGTGCAGAGAAATCAGGACAAAAACGAGGAGGAAAACTAACTGATTCATGGCATCTATTGAGCCAGGAGAAGCTGGGGCAGAGATTTAATGGCTACAAGCCCTGTGAGTAAAGCACATGGATATTCAAGCCAGCAGAACATGTGGAAAACATACACATCCTATTATCTTGAAGGGTGAAGTCAATCCACTAGACTTGTGTGTTCTCATCTGTAGTGCCTTCCACAGACCAGAGCCATTTGAGAGGCACTCTCTTAGATCAGGATTCATCTCACAGCTCTGCCTTAATGGTAACAAGATGTACTGGGCAGGGCTATTTGTTGCAGGGGAGGGAGGAGTGGTGAGAGAGGAAGAGGATTCTACTTAAAGGAAAGCTGCAAGATATGGGTAGTTCTGGTATGTCTCAGCTCAGCTCGTCAGCCAGTGCACAGATTCCAGACATGTGGGGGATCTTCCTCTGTTTTTAACTGGCTACTCCTGGCTATAAGGTAAAACAATGAAAACACTGGAAAATTTTAGCATTCATGATTCCTTGAATTGTACTCTGCACTACAGTTTACAAAGCACATTCATATACGCTGTCATTTGATTCTTTGCTTTAACTCTGAGCAAGAGGGTTATAGGTTGAGTGTTAGTGTGTGTATTTTCTGTTTATTTCCATCCTTATCTGCTCCTTCCCATCCTGATTCTGTATCCCACAACAGAGTCAGAAGCCAAGATCTTTTGGCAAACCCAGTTTTCCCACTCTTCTTCTTGTTATTAAGTGCATTCGAGTTGGTTCCAACTCATAGCAATCCTGTGTAGAATTTCTAAGGCTGTAAATCTTTGTGGAATCAGAAAGCCTAATTTTTCTCCCATAGAGCAACTGGTGGTTTGGAATCGCCAACTTTGTGGTTCACAGTCTTGTGCTTATCCTACAAAGCCACTGTGCTCCCAGAGTCCTTATAGAAATGTGGTTTTTATGTGTGACATTATCACTATTTTTGAGAAGCAAATTGTGATTCTTTCTGAAATCTCAATGATTAGGAATGCTCATCAGGGCCTTAATCCATTTTCACTTGCTCTTGGAAAGTGAGGGAGAACTGTGAGTGAAACCAGACCCCTTCTGGGGCTGCTTGGCCCCTGGCCCTTGGCTCAGGTGAGCCGGCCATGGTCCGGGGCTGATCTCTGCAGTGTGGCCTCTGCTCTTGAATCTCCACACCAAGAGGAGAAAGTCCTGTTCCCGAGAAGCTGCATGGGGGCCTGTGGAGGCAAGTCCACTTTGACTGAGAAGTTCCTGGCTGGCAGGCCCAGGCTCTGCCTCCAGTGGAACTCATGTCCACTGTGGGCCTCAGCAGCTGGGGGTGCAGACACTTACAGCTAAAGAGGGAAGAGGCAGAAGTAACTTGAGCAAGAAAAGAGTGGCAAAATCAGGGTCTTTGGAGAGGGAAGGAGAAGAAGGCTTTTCTTTGAAGACCAAAAAGTAGAAGAAAAGGGATTTAGGACTGATCTATCTTAAGTGTGACTAACCAACTGCTGTAAACAACTCACCATCCAATAATCCTAGTCAGATTTAACATCAGGTGGGAAAGAGATAACATGTGCAGTAAAGGGACCAAGAAGGGAAAAAGACACATAAGTAGGAACTTACCTAAGGCAGTTAGAATTTTCTATGAGAGAGGGTAAAGGTAGACACAGTAATACATTTGCAAAGTGAGCTGGCTGTAAGAATCAGCATGAATCCAAACTGCAAAATACGATTGACCCAGTCTTCCCATTCTTAGTTCTGACTTCTCCATCCTTACAGCGCTCTTTCTGACCATATCACCTGGTGGAGTGGGTTGTCATGTTCTGACTTACAGCGACCCCGTAGTGTTCCCAAGGCTCATAATTCACTGTGCTACCAGGGTTCCTTATACTCACCAGGAGCTAGGTTAAAAAGTGAAAGCTTACAAGTCAAAGGTCTGCCACATAAGGAGGTGCCAGAAGCAAGTTTGAGGAGGCTACATAACACCCCACCCTATGCTCTTGTTGTTATTGATAAGTGCCATCCAGTTGGTCCCAATTCATAACAACCCTGTATAGGGTTTCCAAAGAGCAGCTGGTGAGCTTGAATGGCTGAACTTAAGGTTCAAACTGAACTAGCAATCCAATGCACCACCACAGGACTCCTGCTGGCCACAAATTCAACATTGGTTTCTCACTACCACTTTGGAATGCCAGCTGCAAGTGTGGGAGCCCACATGACACCCCTACCCTTTGACTTGTTGGCTGCTATTGCCTCTTTGGCTTTTGCAATCCACTGGAGTGAATCATCGAACTCATTGTTGTTGTTGTTGTCAGGTGCCATCGAGTTGGAACTGACTCATAGCGACCCCATGCACAACAGAACAAAACAATGTCCGATCCTGGGCCAAACTCACTACTGCTGCCACACTTGAACCCATCAATGATGCCACCTGGCCAATCCATCTCATTAGGGGTCTTCCCCTTTTTCTCTGACCCTCCACCTTACCCAGCATGACATCCTTCTCCAGCAAATGTTCCCTTCTGACAATATGTCCAAAGTATGAGAAACGAAGCTTAGCCAGGAAGCACAGAATTAGGAAGTGACAAAACTTGCACTCAAACCCAAATCTTATACAAGGGGGCTTCAAATCTTCATTACAATGATTACAGTATCCTCCGTGCATCATTGTTGCAGACTGCAGGTATTGGGGTGTTGAGAACCAGTGTCATGGACGAAAATCCAGCACCTGGCTGCACTCAGACTTGCTGGCCAGAGACCCTGTGGGCTCAAGGAAGTAACCTCCGGACGTCCCGGGTTCATTGGCTTTTACGAACTCACTGTGGGGCTAGCTCTGTATAATTTTCTTTAGTCCTATTAATTCCTGCTATGCTTCGAACCCCTGTAACTGTAGCCTCTGAGAAAATGGTTTGTTAATGTGCCTCTCTCAATGTCTCCACTGTATTGGCAGTGATTAAGGTGTTCTGGGAACAAATCTCTCTGAGGAACAGACTCTGGCCACTGGGGCAAGCTCGTCCAAACTCTTCTTTATCAAATTATTTAGTTATGTTTGATATTAACTTAATACATGAGCCCTTGATACTCATGGACAAATATTAAACTGCTCCTAAAGCCTAGACTGTAAAAAGCTCCAAAAACAAGTTTGCTGGAGCCAGGCTGCCCAAGGAATTAACCCAAAGTGGATTGGTTAAGTCCGGGGTTTTGTTTTAAGAGTAATAGGTGTCTGCCTTCTTGGATAGCCCCCAGGTGCAAAACCGCTAAGCTAGGCATCTTGCTTTCTCTTGCAAAACTCGGCCAGCCAGCTGACAAAGCGGGATTCCTTTCAATCCTTTTCACCTTCCCCCATCGGAGATTAGGTGCTATAGGTATGTTAATTAAGCTTGAGAAACCGAGTTGCTGCCCTGGGATTCAAACCTGAAAAGTATGGTATAAATTTGCTTGAATTTCTAGAAAATTAAGGATGTTAGATTATCAAGACAATTTGTGATGTATGTTTTAGAATTTGTACCTGTAAATCATTGTGTCCTGTTTTGAACGATTAATCACATTTCCCTTCTGTACCCCGTCTTAATAAACCCTGCCTTCCTTTGTGTAAAGCTCCTCCCTGAAATAAAATGGGGGCACAGACCGAAGCCCGAGTGCATTACGACTGGCATGCAAGGCATTACAACTGGCAAGGCATGCGTTAAGGTCTGCTGGGCAGAGCTTTACTGCCTGCAGGGGCCACGATGCCGGTAGTCCAGGGTCCGCCCACCAGCATCACATCCACTCTGGTTTTGGGGTGTTTTCTGTTCTCTCTCTTTGCGTCTTTGTGTGTATTCTTTGTCTATCTCTGTCGATACCAGATCTCCCAACTTCGTGAACCGAACCCCCTTGTCGAGGCCGGCCCTCCACACATCATCATTCAACAGTATTTGCATCTACTCCCTCTGTTTTGTTTGTTTGTTTTGGGATATACACAAAAACACTCTGGAATATATACTAATTTAAACAACCAAAGGGCACATTTGGAAAGCCTGCTTCCTGGCCACCAGCATTCAGCCTTTCTTTTTCCATAAGTCTGGAGTCCTCAGCAGCTCTATGTCTCTATGTCCTCATCTCTGCCTCCATCTCTGTCATTACTGTTTCTCTAGATAGGATCCCACATTCTGCTCGTGCTCTTCTCCTTTAATGGTGCTAGGATCCTCTGATTCTGGACTGTAAGAATAACTATTCTCCCCTTTTGTTACAAAAATTCTACATTTACAGTTGTGACAGTCACAATAAGTCATGATAACGATTACTCACTATTATCCCCATCTCCTTTCAGTAGACCCATCTAGACAAGATGAAAACGATTCAGTGGGAACTCTACCTTTCCCTACACACTCTGGTACTAAATTCCCTCTTGGAAGCTTGTAAGCCAGTCACTTTGTGCCTTTATAGTCCCCTCATTTTAGGA
>NW_006408674.1:4538155-4542170 GCF_000296735.1 Chrysochloris asiatica
GCTTCACTCTCAGTTCTATCCCTCTGTGGTTATGTCCTTGTCCATGGACTCAGGAGTCCCCAGGTCTCACCACACTTCAGACCAACCAGTCCTTCCTCTTCTCTTTCTCATCTCCATGTCAAAGGGAATCTATGGAACATGGTTGAACTCAGCCTATTTCTTCATTGCTGCCTTTTCCCTTCTTCCACTCACCAGTAGACCAATGTGGTGGTCACCAGCATATGCCTGCTCATGTGTTCCCTTTGAGTTTCAGTCTTGGAGGGGAATTTGTCCTGTAGGGACTTGATTTCTTGCTGTGATGGCTCCCCAGCGAACAACATACTTGTTCTTGTAGTAGCCAATAAGACTGCCATTTTTCCTCCCATCATTTTTTAATTCCATTTTTCCATAAAATTTTTGAAGTCTTCTCATATTACTCCAGAGTATGTTGGCTGTTTAGAATTAGAACTGGACTGTGAACCACAAGATTGGGTATCAGAGCCCACCAGGCACTTACCTGGGAAATGAGGCTTTCTGCTCCTGCAAAGATTTATAGCTTCAGAACCCATGTAAAGGGTTGTTATGAATCAGAACTGACTACACAGCACTTAACAACAGCAACATATTACCCCAGTGGATTTTCTACTGAAGAAGGTACTTGTCTACTGAACAAGTAATGAAAAAATGGCATCTGGGATCCAATGGACATGCACTATCAATGGATATGTTCTTAGCAGCCAAACAAAACTTCAAACAAAAATATTTGTTTGTTTGTTTTTTGGTTTTACAGTTGCAGCATCTCAGCAATCCAGCGGGTTGTACCAGCCTGGATAAGAGGGTTAAGATGGATAAGGCAGAGTGAGATGAAGAAAGGGTATAAAGGTATTAATACCTTAAAATCAAATACTTAGAACCTTAGACAGTAATTCATATTAAAGCAACAATGAAATACTTCTTCATCAAACAGAATGCAGGTGGCAAAAACCATAAGTTCAGTAATATCAAGTGTGGGAGAAGATATGGGCACTCTTCCAACATTGCTGATGGGGGTGCTTACTGCAAAGCATTAGAGAGAAATGTCTGTTCAATTAAGAACACATACTCTTTGTATCTCATGATTTCTTACTATCTCCATTATCTTTTCATTGTATTTCTCCTCTAACTTTTTGAAGCCTCCTCATCCATACAGTATTTTATGTGTGTTTTGCTGTTGTTAAGTGCCATTGATTCAGTTTTGACTCATAGTGACCCTGTATAAGGTTTCTGAGGAGCAGCCGGTGAGTTTGAACTGCCGACCTTGTGGTTCAAACCAACCTTGAGGTTGAGTACTTATACTATAGCACCAGTGTCCTGGTGGCACAACGGTTAGAACATTCAGCTTCTAACTGAAACGTTGATTGGCAGTTTGACACCACCAGTCCCTCTCTGGGAGAATGATGAGGCTGTCAGCTCTGTAAGCATTACAGCCTTGGAAACCCTTTGGGACAGTTCTACTGTGTGCTGCAAAATGGTTATGAGTTGGAATTGATGTGATTACAATGAAGTTTTGAAAAACGTGATCCTACAAAAAGCAGGAGGTTATCACAGCCAAAGAGGACTAAGGAAGGGAGGCCTGCAGTACCTTAGAGCTTCTGTGACTTAATACTGGAGTAGTTACCTTTGCTTTTATCAGGCAGGGCCAGACACCCTGGATTTATTTTATCTTATTGCTATTTTATTTCCCCCCATAAAAATATCATTATAGAACATTTGAGACAGCAAAAAAAGAAAAAAGAAAAAAGGAGGACATTAAAACAATCTCCCATATTGCTACTATTCAGACTTAATTGTTGCTAACCATTGTATTTAAACACAAGATTTTATTGAGAACACCATTCACATGTTATGGTGTACTCATGCACCTTATAATTACATGGCATATATCTAATTGTGTATGTTGATTTCAGTATCATTTTTTGGTCACTGATGTACTACGGCACTAACAACAACAACACAAGGTAGTATGTGTTCAGCCTAATATGTGCTAATTTGGGGCAGAAAACTTGAGAAATAATAAAAATCACAATGGAAAAATAACCAACCACACAGTGGAAAAAATAACCAATGGTAGGCTTCTCTTCCTACCATTATATTTCATTTTATTTTTCCATGTAACTTTATGTAGTTGAAAGCATAACATACTTACTGATTCTTATAGTTACAAGAGATAGCAATCAGTAGGCAGTAGGTGAAAGATAATATGAAGGTAGTAGTGGTTACGAATCAGGCTGCGAGCCTCAAAGTGAGCAGTTCGAAACTACCAGCGGTTCCGCAGGAGAAAGATGAGACGTTCTGCTCCTGTAAAGATTTACAGCCTCGTAAACCCTGTGTAGGGTCGCTATGAGTCGGAACCGACTCCACGGCACATAACAACAACAACAACAATACCAGGATTTTAGTAGCTCAATACAGTAGATTTTGAACATACCCCACATGAATTTAAAGATCATCTCAGGGATAGATTTCATGAATTAGACAATAATGATTGAAGACCAGAGGAATTGTGAGATGGTATCAAGAACATTATATGGGAAGAAAGTAAAAAGCATTAAAAATACAGGAAAGACACTATCTGCTCCTCCCCATTTGACAGGTAGCTGAAGCTTCTCTTGCAATACCACCCGCAACCCTGAGACAGGAGGGTGAAGGTCAGAGTCAATGGATTTGGCTGTATTAGGCGCCTGGTCACAATGGCTGCTGTTAACTCTGGTAAAGTGGAGGTTGTTGCCATCAATGACACCTTCATTGACCTCAACTACATGGTCTACATGTTCCAGTATGACTCCACCTATGGCAAGTTCAATGGCACTGGCAAGGCTGAGAACAGGAGGCTTATCATCAATGGGAAGCTCATCGCTATCTTCCAGGAGCAAGATCCCTCCAACATCAAGTGGGGTGATGCTGGTCCTGAATATGTTGTAGAGTCCTCCAGTGTCTTCACAACCTTGGAGAAGGCTGGGGTTCACTTGAAAGGTGGTGCCAAAAGGGTAATCATCTCTGTCTCTTCTGATGATGCCCCCATGTTTGTGATGGGTGTGAACACCAAGAAGTATGACAACTCCCTCAAGATTGGCAGCAATACCTCCTGGACCACCAACTGTTTGGCCCCCCTGGCCAAGGTCATCCATGACAATTTTGGCATCGTGGAGGGACTCATAACCAGAGTCCATGCCATCATTGCCACCAAGAAGACTGGATGGCCTCTCTTGGAAACTGTGGTGTGATGGCCGTGGGGCTGCCCAGAACATCATCCTTACATCTACCAGTGTTGCCAAGGCTGTGGGCAAGATCATCCCTGAGTTGAATGGGAAACTCACTAGCATGGCCTTCCGTGTCATCACGCCCAACGTGTTTGTTGTGGACCTGACCTGCTGCCAAGAGAAAGCTGCCAAATACAATGACATCAAGAAGGTGTTGAAGCAGGCATCAGATGGACCCCTAAAAGGCATACTGGGTTACAGGTCATCTCCTATGACTTTAACAGTGACACCCACTCTTCCACCTTTGATGCTAAAGCTGGCATTGCCCTCAATGACCACTTTGTCAAGCTCATTTCCTGGTATGACAATGAATTTGGCTATAGCAACAGGGTGGTGGATCTTATGGTCCACATGAACTCCAAAGAATAAGAGCCCCCTGGACCACCAGCCCCAGCAACAGCACTAGAGGAAGAGCAAGGCCCTCAGCTTCTGGGAGTCCTTACCCCAACCCTAATACCCCTACACACTGAGAGGTTGCTACCCTCAGTTTCCATCCAGACCCACTGGAGAATGAGAAGGGCTTACAGAGCCCAGTCTTGTCATGTACCATCAATAAAGTACACTATCCAGCAAAAAAACCAAAACAAAACCAAAAAAACAGGAAATAAAGTAAAGACCAAAATGGATGTCAGAAGAGCCTCTCAACCTTGCTCTGCATCATAGAGATGCTAAAGCAAATGAAAGAAGTGAAGAAGTAAAAAAAATGAACAGAAAATTTGAAAGGGCAGCTAGGAAGA
>NW_006408674.1:4544208-4545396 GCF_000296735.1 Chrysochloris asiatica
CAACAACAACATGGGCAAAATACTGAATGATGCAGAATGTATCAAAAGAAGATGGAGGTATGCACAGAGTCACTATATCAAAAAGAAATGGTCAATAAACCAGGAGGTAGAATATGACCAAGTGGTACTAAAGGAGGAAGTCCAAATGGCACTGAAGGTATGGGCGAATAAAAAGGCTCCAGGAATTGATAAATAGAAATATTTCAACAAACTGATCCAGCACTGTAGACACTCATTCATCTATGCCAGGGAATTTGGAAGATAGTTAACCTGGCCAACTGATTGGAAGAGGTCCATATTTGTTCCCAGTTCAGAGAGAGGCGACCCAAAGTAATATGAAAATCATTGAACAATATCATTAATATTACATGCAAGTAAAATTTTGCTGAAGATAATTTAAAAATGTTTGCAATAGTATATCAATAGGGAACTGCCAGACTTTCAAACTAGATTTAGAAGAGGACATGGAACTAGGAATATCATTGCTAACATCAGATAGATCTTGGCTGAAAGCAAAGAATACCAGAAAGAGGTTCATTTATATTTTATTGACTCTGCAAAGGCATTTGACTGTGTGGATCATGACAAGCTATGGATAACATTGCAAAGAATGGGCATTCCAGGACACTTGATTGTGCTCATGAGGAACCCGTACATAGACAAAGAGGCAGTCATTCGAACAGAACCAGGGGATACAGAATGTTTTAAATTCAGGAAAGACTTGTGTGAGGGCTGAATTATTTCACCGTACATATTCAATCTTTATGCTGAGTAAATAACCCAAGAAGTTTGACTATATGAAGATGAGCATGGCATCAGGGTTGGAGGAAGATTCATTAACAACCTATGATATGCAGATGAGACAGCCTTGCTTGCTGAAAATGAACAGGATTTAAAATACTTAACTGATGAAGATCAAAGACTACAGATTCAGTATGTATTGCACCTCAATGTAAAGAAAACAAAACTCCTCATGACTGTACCACTAAATAACATGATGATAAATAGAGGAAAGATTGAAGTTGTCAAAGACTTCATTTGGCTTGAATCCTCCATCAACACTCATGGAAGCAGCAGTCAAGAAATCAAATGGCATATTTTATTAGGCAAATCTACTGCACAAGATCTTTTTAAAGTGTTCAAAAACAAATATAACAGTTTGAGAACTAAGGTGCTCCTGACCCAAGC
>NW_006408674.1:4546396-4547809 GCF_000296735.1 Chrysochloris asiatica
TGAGAAGGACATTATGCTTGGTAAATTAGAGTATCAACAAAAAAGAGGAAGACCCCCAATAAGATGGATTGACACAGTGGCAGCAACAATGGTCTCCAACATAACAACAATTGTGAGGATGGTACAGGAGTGGGCAATGTTTCATTCTCTTATACAAAGTGTCCCTATAAGTTTGAACCAACTCAGTGCACCAGCATACCTATAAATGTAATTCCATTTGGGAACAGGGTTTGCTTTGTTATGTTAATGATTCATACCATGTTTTTTGCTATTACTCAGTGCCGTCCATCAGTTCTGACTCACAACCACCCTATGTACAACACAATGAAACACCCTCTTGTGCTGTGCCTTTTTCACAACTGTTGCCATCTTTGATCCAATTGTTGTAGCCACTGTGTCAGTCCATCTCATTGAGGGCCTTCCTGTTTTTCAACGGCCAACCAACTTAAAAAACAAACAAGAAAATTAACCCATGGGACTTTATCCAGCTACTGGGCCCTCCTGATAACATGCCCAAAGCCTGTGATCTGTATTCTTGCCATCCTTGCTTTTAAGAAGCATTCTGGCTATACTTCTTCAAAACAGATATATTGGGTGTGATTTAAAAATAACCTTGTGTGGCACTGTTGGTTAATGAACTGGATTGCAAAGTCTGCTTGAACTGGGAAGCCTGCGGTTCAAGCTCACCAGCTGCTCCTCGGAAACCCTATGCAGGGTCGATATAGAAAGAACAGATTAGAAAAGTAGATAAGCAAGGGCAAATGGGGAAAGATAGCTAAAATGAGGCGATACCAAGGAACCAAGGAACACAAGGTAGAGGAGCAGAGGCAAGGGTTCTCCCCCAGAGCAGACAGGAAGAAAGACTTCCTTGCAGCCTGTGCCTGGATTTGAACTTCCGCCCTCCTGAACTGTGAAAAAATAAACTTCTGTTCATATAAGACATTTATCTATATTTCTGTTACAGTGATTATTGCTTTTGTTAAGTGTCTTTGAGTCAGTTCCAACTCATAGTGAGCCTGTGTAGGGTTTCTGAGGAGTGGCTGGTGAATTTAAACCGTCGACCTTGCAGTTCAAACTAACCTTGCAGTCCAGTGCTTTATTTCATAGATCCATTGGTACAGCAACGCTGAGAAACCAAGACAACAAAACTTGTACATTCGCTATTGTTTCTAAGTATTAAGAATAAATTATTGGTTAGGTGGGGCTTGATGGGGTTAGCGGGGAGGTGCAGTGAAGTTTACCGTCAGCCATACCACAGAATACCAGGCAAAGCAGATGCAGGGCAGAGCTCCAAAACTCAGAACCACAGAGATAAGAATATTTTAAAAGTTTGAAGGCTCATAGGTAGTAGAACTTGAAGCTGAAGTAAGAAATTGCATACTTTTGAATCTGCCTGGCTCAGAGGCACTTAAC
>NW_006408674.1:4562899-4574653 GCF_000296735.1 Chrysochloris asiatica
GCAGATGGGAGAACAGTTAGGCAGGTTTGCAAGGGCTAAGTGAGACAGAGGTAAACAATGATGAATGCACAGCTTTGTAACAACAGGGCTCTGGGATACAGGGATTGAGACATCGTTGGAATGGGCAAAAGGGGGAAATTATGTTAAGATGCTTGGCTGTCTTGTGAATCTTGGTTTCACTTGTATACCATTATAAAATAGACACTGGAGGGGGAGAGAAAGAAATAACCAGAAACATCACCATAGAAAGCTTGTAAGTTTGTCTTCTACCTATAACTGATTGGAATACCTAAAATGGGGTTACAACGTGCCCAGTGAAAGAGGTTTCCTATGGAGCCTCTGCCATTGCACACAGGACAATAGGTGGAATCCTGAAGAACATGCAGAATCTTCAGAGGTGGGAAATTTCGGCTTGAAAGGAAGGTCAGACCAGCCTGGAGCAGGTAAAAGAACAGAAGATAACTTCTTGAAAGAAAGACCAACAGGAAAAATGCAAAACAATATATGCAGACCAACTGATTACTACAAGAACAAACAAGTGGCTCACCCACGAGACATTAAGGCAAGTGGTCACATCCCCTCAGAGCAAATCCCCGTCCAAGACTAAGACTCAATGGGAATGCACGCTCTCTGATTGGTGACCACGTTCATCACCAATAAGGGGAAGTGAGGGAAAAACAGCAATGAAGCTGCAAGTTAAGCCCTACAATGTTCAATTAACTCCTGTGAACACTGGTGGAGACCTGGTTGGCCAGTAGTGTGGCAAGATCTAGGGACTCTTAGGCCCAAAGTCAGTGACATAGCCACAGAGGACTAGAGTGGAGAGTGAAACATCCAGCTGATAAGAAGAGAGGGCATATGCATAAGAACACCCACACTTGCAGATAATACCCACTTGACCTGGCTTCAATGACTGATGATCAGAGCTCAACTAGAAGAAGAAAGGAGTTAAAAATAAAGTAATCTGATACAATTTGATGAACTTGACCTACACCTATGGATGCAGTAGCTCAAAAGAGGGAACAAATCTTTACAGCAAGGATCATTCCCACCCCCTCCATACACAGAGTAGACAGGGATGGGCAACTTGGACATTGGCTACCCAAAGTGCATGGGGGGGGGGCGGTGCTACAAAGGCAAGAAGTGACTGGATTACAAGCTTTCAAGAGGGAGCCTAGATCCAGAGAGGCGTGGAGGAAGGTGGACTCTCCACTGAGTAGTATCCAATCTGTCTATGCAAGGCTGATGAAAGGAAATGCGGATCAGTCTCTTATGATACAATAGTGAATAATTGTTATCAGTACTGATTGTGAGGATTGGAAATGTAAAGGTAGACATTTTGTAACAAGGCGGGGATTAATTTTGCAGTCTAGGAGTGGAGGTCCCTGGGACCATCAACGGAGAAGAGTTGAATGCAGGACCCTACCCAGAGAAACAGTGACACCAGAGATGATGAAGTGGGGAGATGGAGCAGCTGGGGACTTTAGAGAGGGACAGAGGCTGTGTGCTGGCGATTGGGGGCCAGGCTTGCAGGGTATACCCATTGGTTGGTTGATGATGCATGGAGGGGATTATAACCATGGCAATGAAATTATATATGATAGGATGAATGTAAAACTAATGTTCTCCCATGTAAACTATCATGTAATTCACAATGAAACATTTTTTAAAAAGAATAAATGATTGTATTACTTTTCTAAAAGTTGAATACCTGGTATTCCTGAACAAGAGGAAAAACCTGTAAATTGGTCAAAGCTACCAACTTCTTGTGCTTTTGTTTTTAAAGTTTATTTATACCTTGTTTGTGTATACCTGAAAGTACATTTTTCATGAAAGATACATAGATGAAAAAGTAGTTTCTGAGTTTCTAAAAATCTCTCTCTCTTTCCTTGACCAAAAAAAAACAAAAAAGATAAATTGGATAGTTTTAAGACTTATTGTTTTTGGCTTTACAAACCACCAACCCTGCGGCACAAATAGACTTTGAAGTCCAGTGCATTAACCCACAGCGCCACATCAGGACTCCATTTTACAGGTAATGAAACTGAGGCAGAGAATGTTCACTTTCTTGCTCATGATGAAACAGCTGGTAAGGGGCAGAATACGGATTTAAACCCAGCTTCTCAGTTCTAGTACCTGGTCTTCGCCATGCATTCCACTTCCGCACAATGAAGTAGAATGGAGACGGTGATTCCTGGATAGGATTCAACTTCTTTTTACCAAATGAGTAGCTGGCCTGACCATTGATAGGCCAGAACCTTGGGACAAACCAGTAGTTGAAGCCTGGGGGCGTATGGTTTAGGTGTTTTCTGTCTTGTGCATTGCTCTCGGGCTCTCCCTTGCTCTTCTTTCACCTCTCCATGTGGTTTTGGGCGTGCCTGCTGCTCTAGTGGTTACAAATCGGGCTGTGAACCTCAAGGTTAGCAGTTCGAAACTACCAGCTGTTCTGCAGGAGAAAGATGAGGCATTCTGCTCCTGGAAACCCTGTACAGGGGCGCTATGAGTGGAAACCAACTCCAAGGCACACAGCCTTCTCCTCTCAGGAGGCAATGAACAGCTGTTAGTCTTGTTTCTGCTTCTTGCTCAGGTGTTTTCTGAAAAATGTGTCTCAGAATGGATATGTTCTTGTTCTTGTTGTTAAGTGCCGTCGAGTCAGTTCCGACCCACAGCGACCCTGTATAGGGTTTCTGAGGAGCAACTGGTGAGCTTGAACGACCGACCTTGCAGTTCAAATGGCTTTGCAGTCAGATGTGTTAATCCATAGGGCCACACCAGGTCTCCCAGAATGGATATGTTGATGTTGTTGTTGTTGTTGTGTGCCGTGGAGTTGGTTCCGACTCATAGCGACCCTGTACAGAGTTTCCGACGCTGTAAATCTTTACAGGAGCAGAAAGCCTCATCTTTCTCCTGTGGAACAGCTGGTAGTTTCAAACTGCTGACCGTGAGGTTAGCATATAGAAGAGAAATATTCCTGAGGATAAGAATGAAGAACCTCATGGTGCTCCAAAATGTTACAGCTATTATAGCTACACAATGTAGTAACAGCTGCCAGTTTTCGTTGATGGTACACATACAGTCTTTCTATTTTACAGCTAGTGATTGGGAGGACAGAACCAAACAACATTGGGAAAGCAGTGTTCTCATTACCCTAAATGGAGTCCTGGTGTGGCCCTGTGGGTTAATGCGTCAGACTACAAAGCCATTTGAACTGCAATAGCAGTGGTTCAAGCTCACCAGCTGCTCCTCAGAAACCCTATACAGGGTTGCTATGGGCCAGAACCGACTCAACGGCAATTAACAACAACAACGACAATTACTCTAAAGCCTGATAGGTTCTTCATTCTGTTCCAACAGAAGTCATTGAAGAATAATCAATGAATAATACATAAATAAATCAATCTTTCAGTCAATCAACTGATTTGGTACAGACCAGACTCCTGCTTGTTCTGTTGTTGTTAGTGTTAACTGTCGTCAAGTTGGTTCCAATTCATAATCACCCTGTATAGGATTCCAAAGGAGAAGCTGGTGGGTTTGAACCAACAACCTTGCAAATAGCAGTCCAGTGCTTATCCTACAACCACACTCAGAATTCTTTTAAAACTAACAATAATTTATTTTTCTACACTGGTTACCTGTTTTCTTTCTTTCCATGAACATTGCTTACCAAAAGCCCTCCCTGAACAAAAATTATGCATTCCTTACAGCTTTCATTGTTATGTATAAGGTCACTCAGATCTTAAAAATGTAAGAGCATTCAGAAATCATAGTTTATTTACTAATCCCTCTATTGCTGTTAACAGAATGTTGAATGCATAGTGAGGCTACCATTTACTGAGTGCCTTCCAAGTGTGGAGACTGCACACATGCCTATTTCATCTTACAATGACCCAGTTGTTGTTAGCTGCAGTCCTATGCACAACAGAACGGAACACTGCCTGGTCCTGCATCATCCTCGTAATTGTCATTACACTAGAGTTCATTGCTGTTGTCACTGCACCTTCTACCTCCTCAGGGTTTCATCCTCTTTTTCACTGACCTTCACTTTACCAAGCATGATGTCTTCTCCAGGGACTGGTTCCGTTTGATAATATGTACAAAGTATGAGAGGCAAAGCTTTGCCATCCTGGCTACTAAGCAACATTCTGGCTGTACTCCTTCCAACACAGATTTATATGTTCTTATGGTGGTCCATGGTACCTCAAATACTCTCCAACACCATAACTAGAATGTGTCAATTCTTCTGTAAGTAGGTACTATCTCCAATTTAACAGGGAAGGCAAATGAAATGCCAAGAAACCAAATAACTTGCTAAGCTAGGATTTGAACCCAATTCTACCAGAATTTTCAAGACCACAGTCTTAACACCACACCATAAAGGTATTTTCACCTCAAAGGACACATATGGGGTTGAGATAGAAGGAAAAAGGTGATACACGTTAAGCGTTTTATCATCTTATTCCGGAAAAAAAATTGGGTGAAGAACAATTATGGTAAATTTTATTTGGTTTTGTTTTTTGGTGATATGATTGTGTCGTGGATGTCTAAGGGATATCTTGTGTCTCCTGACTCATTTTCTATGTTTTGGTGAGCAGAATCTTGTGGATAGGTAGACAGAATTGTATAATTTACCAGGAAAGAGACTGGCTAACTGTTTTCATTGAAAAAGGATGGGAGAATTGCTTGCATTGAAAAGGAAAAGTTGAGAAAGAGTAGAAACTCTAAGTTGATTATTTGTTCTGTTTGGGGGTAGGATAGGATTTGAGAATGAAGAGTTAAGAGACATTTGGAAACATGAAGATGCCACTGAAAAGGAGGATATGAGGACATTAAGTCCTATAATTGATGCTTCCAGATGATCCTGCAAATGCCTTTAAAGGGAACTGTCTGGCTAGATACAGAGGCTGAAGCTGGAAGAAATCAGACTGCAACAGTTTCATAGAAAAGAGAAAGAGTGAAGCTGATCATACTGTTACCATTTAAAGCCAGGCCATACACAAACTCAAGGACTCCTTTTCACAAAATGCTTTATGATGGAGGGGGAGTAGCACTAAACACAACAGATGAGATTCAGGCATGATCTGCTAAATTTCTACAAACACTTCTCTTTAGACCTAGCACTATGCTTTCAACTCACACTAACGTGCTATATTTTTGTTATGAAATATTATGTACACCGATGCATATGTATGTGTGTGGTTAAGGTACACATTATACATGAACACTGTCTAGCTGAAGAACTAGAACACTATCACTACTCTTGAGGTCACCTACATATTCTCATTATCCCCAAGTCCCCCTCAATCTTGTGCTTATGATCCCTGTGTCATTCTTTAAATTTCAACAATGCATTTGCATTGATAAACAGTATAATTTAGTTTTGCATATTCTTGAAACCTACAAGGATGGTGTCATATAACACAGTTTCTTCGGAGACTTGTTTTATTCACTTAACATTATGTTTGGCTGTATAATCCTGTTTAGGGGATGCAGCTGCAGTTCATCTGTTTTCACTGCTGTGAGCCATTGTGGGATATGCAGGCTGGACTGATACTGCAAGATTAGTGGCCCAAAGGCACGGGTCACTCTCTGAAACCATATACAGGGTCACTATGAATTAAAACCCACTCCCAGGCACACAACAACAAAAACTATACAACAACAACATATATATATATATATACGCACACACACTCCTGTGCGACTTTACGGGATAAGCATTGGGCTGTTAACCACAAGAAACCCACCAGTTGTTCCTTGGAAACCCTCTACAGGGTGGCTATGAGTTGGAAATGACTCTGTGGCACTTAATAATAACAGTAACAACATAAAAAATGTATCTGCTTTACCATCAAACATGAATATTGTTATTGTTGATACAATAAAGACACCACAGTGATGTTCACATAGTCTTGCAAGTTGGAAGACTGTATCAAGGCTGTGTGATTCTGAGGGGGGAATTAACACATGTCATAGACTATGTCACTATGACCTTCATTAGATGCTGACAAATTATTTTTCAAACTGATGATTCTAACTCCCATGATCTCCATTAGTGTCTGAACATAGTGGTATCATCTACTCCTGTTGGTGTTATCTAATCGTATGATTTTGGCCAATTCATGAGGCATGAAATAGCATCTTCTTGTGATTTTTATTTGCATATCCCTGACTACTAATAACGTGGAGCATTTTTCATCTGTTTGTGTGTCATTCATATTTCCTCTTCTGTGAAATGAGTGATTATGCCATTTGCTTAGTTTTAATTGAAATGTAACTTAACTTTAAGCTTCTGATCACCTGCTTCTTCCATTTTATGTGGGGGAGAAATAAATTGTTACCTTGTTATTGTTTTTGCTAGGTTTTTTTTTCTTCTTCTTCTTTTTCCTTGACATAGGCACACTTAATTTCATTAACCTTAATATCTTACAAAAGAATAACTTGAAGTTAATATTCCAAATCCATTTTCTGGTGAAGAGAAAGAAATATTTGTTACAACTAACTTTGAAGTCTTTCTTCATCATCATTTTTCTTTGGCAGTGAGGAGGCTGCACTGGAGCCTGGAAATGATGTCTTGTGGTTTTAACCTTCCCATATGGTTTATGTAATAAAAAATGGAAACCCTGCCTGCCTTTTAAGAAGTATAAGATGAATGAACTCCAAAACTAAGATGGGATGTAAATCCAGAGTCCAGACCTATGCTTTGTCCCTTACCTCATTGAGAAGTGTCCAACTTTGATCTTCTTTTCAAAACTCAGCATCTTGTTTAGGCTACTGCTCTGCTTTCCTTGTGACAATCAAATTGACTAGTAACTCATCTCGTTGCACCCAGAAGATAGAAATGGCTTTTTACATTATTGTTTCCCTTTCTTCTAACAAATCGAAAGCTTGTCAAATATGAGCAAGCTTATTTTGCTTAGCAATAGTTATGCACCACTGACAAAGGATGGATTCTGTAACATATTATGTGGTGACTGAATAAAAGTTTCCAGTCTTATGTCACTATCTTTGTGAAACACACAATTAACTATTGTCAATGACTTAAGCTCTTCTAAAAAGATAACAGACCAAAGAGAATTATATCAATATTTCAACTGAATCATCCAATAATTTCAATCCAGAGAAGTAACATTTTGTTCTTTAAAAGGGAGGCTGTGACTACAGACAATTTATACCAAACGCTAGAAAAGATATGTGGTTAACAGAAAAACATAAAGAGAAGAATATAAAAATCTATAATGACCCCTTCACTTAGGACCAACGCCAAACCCACTGCCTTGGGGTTGATTCCAGCTCACAATGATCTCATGTGTTACTTAGTAGAACTGCTCCTTAGAATTTTGTAACTTGCATTATGTAATTTACACAGAGCAGATCATTTGGTTTTTCTTCCACCATATTGTTGCCAACTCCTGGCCTTTACATTAACAATCAATTGTAAATTGCTTGTGCCACCAGGGAACTTTATTTAGCGGGAGATATCAAACATGGACACACATCAGATTCACCTGGAGAGCATGATAGAAAATGCAGATTACCAGGTTTTCCATAGAGTTGGATTCCTGGTGTGGCACTGCAGGATCAGCAGGGGACCATGAATCACAAGGTTGGCAGTTCAAACCCACCAGCTGTTCCTTGGAAATCCTACACAGGGTTGCTATGAGTCAGAATCACTTAATGAGAATAGTAACAACTCCTAGAGTTGTAGATTGAGTAGATTTTGGGAAAGCCCAAGAATTTGTAGTTCTAAGAAGTTTCCAGGTGATGCTGATGCTGGTGGACCAGGGGCCATACTTGGAGAATCATAGATTCAAAGTCATCACTTTTTGTTGCTGTTGTTAAGTGCCGTTGAGTCATTACTCACTCATAGAGACCTTATGCACAACAGAACAAAATACTACCCTGTCTTACATCAACCTCACAATCATTGCTACAGCTGCCATTGTGTCAATCCATCTCATTGGGTGTCTTCCTCTTTTTCGCTGATCCTACAATTAACTCTGTATGATATCCTTCTCCAGGGACTTGTCCTTCCTGATAAATATGCTCAAAATACAAAAGATGAAGTATGGCCGTCCTGGCTTCTAAGGAGCATTCTGGCTACACTTCTTCCAACACAGTCCTGTTTGTTCTTTGGCAGTCCATGGTACTTTAATATTTTCCTCCAACACCACAACTCAAATACATCAGTTCTCCTATGGTCTTTATTCGTTGTCCAACTCTCACATACATATGAGGTTATTGAAAATACCATGACTTGGGTCAGGAGCACCTTAGTCCTCAAACTGACATCTTTGCTCTTTAACATTGTACAGAGTTTTTGTGCAGCAGATTTGCCTAATGCATTTGATTTCTTGACTGCTGCTTCCATGAATGTTGATAGATGATCTAAGAAAAATGAAGTCATTGACAACTTCATTTTTTTTCTCTATTTATCATGATGTTATTTATTGGTCCAGTGGTGCAGATTTTTGTTTTCTTTACATTGAGGTGCAATTCATATCGAAGGCTGTTGTCTTTGATCTTCATCAGTAAGTATTTTAAGTCCTCTTTGCTTTCAGCAAGCAAGATTGTATCATCTGCATATCCCAGGTTATTAATGAGTCTTCCTCCAACCCCAATGCCACATTTTTCTTCATATAATCCATTTTCTCAAATTATTTGCCAGCATACAGATTGAGCAAGTATAGTGAAAGAATATAACCATGACACACATTGTTTCTAATTTTAGACAAATTCATTGTTCCCTTGTTCTGTTCGAACAACTGCCTCTTGTTCTATGTACAGGTTCCTCATGAGCACAATTAAGTGTTCCAGAATATTCAACATTCATTCTCTGCAATGTTGTTATAGCTTGTCATGATCCACACAATTAAAAGCCTATGCATAATTAGTGAAGCACAGGTAAACAATCTTCCTAGTAATTCTCTGCTTTCAGCCAAGACCCATCTGACGTCAGCAATGATATCCCTCATTTCAACTCCTCATATGAATCCATCTTGAACCTCTGGCAGTTGCTTGTTAATGAACTATTGCAGCATTTAAAAATTATCCTCAGCAACATTTTACTTGCATGTGATATTAATGATATTGTCTGCTGATTTTTGCCTTTTGTTGGGTCACCTCTCTTTGAAATGGACACAAATATGTATCTGTTCTAGTCAGTTGGCCAGGTAGTTGTCCTCGAATTTCTTGGCATAGATGAGTGAGTGCCTCCAGTGCCACATCAAATAGTTTCAATGTATAGTCCATCAATTCCCATAGCCTTGTTCTTTGCCAATGCCTTCAGTGCACCTTGGACTTCTTCCTTCAATGTCATTGACTCTTGATCATATATTTCCACTTGAAGTGGTTGAACATCGACCATTAGTTTTTGGTACAGTGACTCTGTGTATTCCTTCCATCTTCTTTTGATGCTTTCTGCAACATTCAATACTTAGCCCTTCTTGCTGTTGTTGTTAGGTGCCATCAAGTTGGTACTAACTCATAGTGACCCTACACACAACAGTACGAAACACTGCCTGGTCCTGGGTTAACTTCATAATTGTTGCCACACTTGAGCCCATTGATGCTGACATTTTGTCAATCCATCTCGCAGGGGGTCTTCCACTTTTTCTCTGACCCTCCACCTTAACAAACATGATATCCCTCTCCAGTGACTGGTCCCTCCTGACAACACGTCCAAAATATGAGAGACAAAGTCTGGCTATCCTGGCTCCCAAGGAGCACTCTGGCTGCGCTTCTTCCAACACAGATTGGTTTGTTCTTTTGGCAGCCCGTGGTACTTTCAATATTCTCCACCAACACCATAACTCAAAGGCATCAGTCCTTCTGTGGTCTTCCTTGTTCACTGTCCAGCTGTCACATGCATATGAGTTTACTGAAAATACCATGGCTTGGGTCAAGCGTACCTTAGTCCTTTAGAATCCCTTGTTGTTGTTGTTGTTAAGTGCCGTTGAGTTGGTTCCGATCCATAGCGACCCTGTACAGGGTTTTCAAGAGTATAAATCTTTACGGGAGTAGAAAGCTTCATCTTTCTCCTGCGGAGCAGCTGGTAGTTTCGAACCGCTGACCTTAAGGTTCGCAGTCCGATTCATAACCATTACACTACCAGAGCTCCTTTAGAATTCTTTAATATTGCAAGTTAAGTCTTGAATTTTTTTTTCTTCAATTCCCTCAGCTTGAGAAATCCTGAGCAAGTTTTGAACTTTTGGTTTTCTGACTCATCTATGCACATTTCATTATAATATTTGACTTTGTTGGAATTCTTGAGCTGCCCATTGACATTTTCTGTTCTGCTCCTTTATCTCCTCTTTGCTTTAGCATCTCTATGCTGGAGAGCAAGTTTCAGATTCTCTTCTGACATCCATTTTGATCTTCTTCCTTCTTGTCTTCTTAATGACCTCTCACTTTCTTCCTTTATTATATTCTTGATGCCATCCGACAACTCTTCTGGTCTTCAGTCATTCGTGTCTAATTCATCAAATCTGTTCTTGAGATGATCTCTAAATTCTGGTGAGATATGTTCAAGTTCATATTTTGGTTCTGTAGACTTGTTTTAATTTTCTTCATCTTCAACCTGAACTTGCATATAAACAATTGGTGGTCTGTTCCACAGTCTGCCCCCATTCTTGTTTTGACTTATGATACAGAGTTTTCCCACTGTTTCTTTCCCCAGATGTAGTCAATATGATTTTTGTGTATTCTATCTGGTGAAGTCCACATGTATAGTCATCTTTTATGTTGTTTTAAAATGTTATTTGCAATGAAGAAGTCATTGGTTTCGGAGGATTTGATTATGCCATCTCCACAGTCTTTTCTATCACCAAGGCCATATTTTCCAACCACTGATCCTTCACCTTTGTTTCCAACCTTTGCATTCCAATCATCAGTAATTATCAAGACATCTTAATTATATGTTTGATCAATCTCAGACTGAAGAAATTAGTAGAATTCAATTTCATCATTGCTGCCTTTAGTGTTTGGTGCCTAAATTTGAATAAAATTGTATTAACTGGTCTTCCTTGTAGGTATATTGATATTATCCTA
This sequence comes from Chrysochloris asiatica, assembly GCF_000296735.1. NCBI lineage: Eukaryota > Metazoa > Chordata > Mammalia > Afrosoricida > Chrysochloridae > Chrysochloris > Chrysochloris asiatica. The sequence goes on from NW_006408674.1 coordinate 4,573,946, forward strand.
TCACAAACAGCATTGTACTTCAAGATAGATCCCAAAATGCTTTTTGTTGTTGTTGTTGTTAATCCACTACAGTACAGTTGTCATGGTATATTTTTTTTTACTGTTTTTCCTTCCTTAACCTTTCAAATCCCTGGTAACACAGTGGGTTGCGTGTTGGGCTGCTAACCATGAGTTTGGAAGCTCAGACTCCCCAATCACTCTTCTGAGAAACATGAGACTGTTTGTTCCCATGAAGAGATGTACAGTCTTGGAAACCCTATAGGACAAGTTTACTCTGTCTTACACGGTCACTGTGTATTGGAATCAACTTGACAGCAGTGGGTTTGGATTTTAATCTCAGTCATCCAGACCAAAATCAGTTTTTGTCTCATCACCACTTATAAAGGGTAATTCTCAATGTTGTTGTTGTTACGTACTGTCAAATCGATTGAGACTCATAGCAAGAAGCAGTATGGTGAGCTTGAACCACTGACCTTGTGGTTCAAACTAACCTTGTAGTCCAGTACATCAACCCATGGTACCACAGCAGGACTCCAGTTCTCAATAGTATTCATATATATTTTTTTATTGTGAATTATAAGATAGTTTACATGAGAGAACTTTAGTTTTACATTCATTCCATCATACATCATCTCATTGCCATGGTTCCAATCCCTTCCATGCATCACCAACCAACCAAAGGGTATATCCTAGAAACCTGCCCCCTAC
>NW_006408674.1:4576418-4595464 GCF_000296735.1 Chrysochloris asiatica
GCTTTTCTGACTTCTTCCTTATTTTTCTCAACTCCATTGTAAAGTGTTTTGAAACATTTTATAATAATTTTTCTGAATTCTTTCTCAGGTATTTCCAAGGCCTGCCCTCCTTCCAGCATGGAGAGAAGGTCTACTTCTGATTCACTTGTCTCAGATATTTTATCTTTTTTCTGGACATGTGCTGATATGGACATCTGCTTTTGCTTCTTGGACATGTTTAATGTTTATCTGTGGCCCTAATAATTAATTAAGTATGTATTTTAGTAATTTTTTATGTTTTCTGATCGCCTCCAGGAAAATGTGATCAGGATGTGGTCTTCCCTTTTCCCTTTTCTTATTGCTTAACTCAGAGTAACTTTTACAGGTATTGTTTGTTTCCCTGGTTTATGGCAGCTGGTATTGGTTCTTGCCTGGGTTTTGGTGTTTTATAAAGTGTTATTGCTGCTTGGCTATTTGGCAGCAGTTGCTGACTCTTTTCTTGTAATGTAGGGGGACAAAGGGTCCTCCAATAGTGGAAGGGAAGCTTTGTGACAGCCAAACAACACCCGTCGGGTAGAAAACCAAGCCAAAATCAAAATCAAAAATAAAAGCGGAGTCCTCCGATAGCAGAAGTGAGGCTGTGCTGCCCGGTCAGGGAAGCGCCAGAAGTCCTAAGAATGTTCTTTTAAGGAGCCGGGGCAGTTGCTGCCTGCAGTGGTGGACCAAAGTTAAAAAAGCTGCTCGGGCTGGCGTGTGGAGTCCGTGTCTGATGACTTCCAAAAGTCACCGTATTTCTGTTTCTCTCTGCGCCCTGGTCAAACCTCCTTTCCCTGCCTGCTACATGCCTTGAGATTTCAAGCTGGGGCAGAGAACTCTCCTGAGGCTTTTGTCCGCCAGAGATTCCCCCTGAAATGCTCTTTTTGATGATAAATGCAAGTCCATTCCTCTTCAGTTTGTCATTCCTAGGGTAGTAAATTGTATGGTTGTCAGATTCAAAATGACCAATACCAGTCCATTTCAGCTCACTAATGTCTAGGATATCCATCTTTATGTGTTCCATTTAATTTTTTACAACTTCCAATTTTCTTAGATTCATATTTAATATTTTCCATGTTCTGATTATTAATGGATGTTTTTCTTAATTTTGAGCAGTGCTCCATCAGGAAATAAAAGTCCAGAAGGCTTTATTCAGGTCACATAATCACAGTGAACTGTACTTTGAGGAGGCAGCTCTTTCCCAGTGGCATTTTCAGTGCCTTCCAACCTGAGGGGCTCATCTTCTAGCAATTTATCTGACAATATTTTGGTGTTCTTCATCATGTTTCAATATTCAATACTCTTGTGCTGACACTGTTCCACTGCTATTCGTAAAGATTTCAGTGACTAAATTTTCACAAGTAGTATGCTTCCCCTTCCTACTCTTCCTTAGTTTGCAAGCACATCTGAAACCTGTCCAACATAGTGCCCTTGCTGGTATTTAAAATACTGGTGGCATAACTTCCAGAATCACAGCAACACATGAACCACCTGACAGACAAGGGTGGTTTGCCTTAATAGTGTCCATCTTTCCAGCCTCCTGATTAGCAACACTTGAACTATTCTAATCAAGGTCACTGATGACTTATTCTATCATATTCCTCAAAATTACTCCAGTGTATGTTCATCATCCATTTCCAAAACCACTTACAGATTTTTCAGTATTTGTAATAGCAGTAGCCATCATAAATGCTGTTGGTGTTAAGTGCTGTCAAGTGAATTCCGACTCATAGGTACCCTGTGTAGGGTTTCTGAGGAGTGACTTGTGAGCTTGAACTGCAGACCTTGCAGTTCAAACTGATGTTGCAATCTAGTACATTACCCTGCAGCACCACACCAGGACTCTATCTCAGAAGTAGGTGATAACAAAATCTGTGTATTATGAACTTCCTAGGATAGGGACAACAGATTAGCATAAACTGGTGGCTTACAACTGCAGGAATTCATTCTCTCACAGTTCAGGAGACAAAAACCAAGGTGTTGACAGAACTGAGCCTTCCTGGAGGCGCTTAGAAACCACCCATGCATCTCACTTGGCTTCTAGGCATTTCTCCAATCCTGGGTATTCCTGGGCTTATAGATGCATTTCATTAGTCTTGCCTCTGCCTTCACATGGCCTTGTTCTTCTGTTTTGTGGGTGTGTCTATATGTGTGTGTGTCTATGTGTGTGTGTGTGACTGTCCTCTCTTTTCATAAAGTCACTAGTCAATGGTTTAAAGCCTATCCTAAATCCAGCACTATTTAAACTCAAGATCTAAATATGTCTGAAAAGACCCTACTACTAAATAAGGTCATATTCTGAAGTTTGGGGTAGATGTGTATTTTGGGGAGACAATAACCTACTAAATTAGAGTGGTCAATTTATAGACTATGGAACAGAATACATGGCAGAGTCCCAAAATGTTGATCTTTTCTCAGTCCCTGTCAGGACTTTCAAATTAACTCCCAATGGATATTGCTATGTAATTACACAGAAAATTATTTTTGGCATTTTACTGTTGTTTTATGATGAAATTAATATTATTTTATGATTAAAAATAAAATGTTACCCAAGTAAGATGGCCCTTGACAAACTTTAGACCTTTTATGGATTCCAGGTCTAAGAATGGTTATTTTTTATTTTATTTTTTAAGAATGGTTATTTTGACTTAAAATCCCAGCTCTAAGAGGACATGTATTTCTTGTTGGGTTTGATTAATTTGCCTGCAGTTAAAATATGCTGCCATTAATTTAGCAATCATTCAGGAACCAACCCATTTAAGTTGTGAGATATAACTGATCATTACATTTTCAGAAATTTACAAGCCATTTGTTAAACCTCATGTAGTTTGAAATCTGTTAAAGTGAATGTTTTACACCATGGAAATTGGCAAATGCTACAAATCAGGGTCCTTTTTCCCCTTGGAGAGGTGGTTGTTAAACATTTACCAGCATACCATTGAAGCAGGCTCAAACTATGGTGTATCCCCTTGAGCAATTTATAGACAGAGCCAGCCGCTCTTCAAAAAATCTATACAGGGTTGCTGTGAGTCAGAATCGACTCAGAGGCACTTAACAACAGCCAGATAATTCTTCTCATGTATGGTTAACCAAAAGGGTGAATCTGGAATAATCCATTACTCTATGAATGCTTTTTAGCATTAGGTAGTTCAAAGAGTCTAAAGGGACTCTTTTCTGTAGGCTATACCTATTTTAGTACACAATGAGGCAAAATTTCATGATACTAAGAAACTTTGAGATTCTGTAACATATTATGTCAATAATATATCAATGATTATAACCCATACCCAAACTTTACACACTGCCATGGAGTGGCTCAACAGAATGAAATACTGCCTGGTCCTACGCCAACCTCAGAATCTTTACTACATTTCAGCCCACTGCTGCTGCCACTGTGGTAATCCATCTCCTTGGGTGTCTTCCTCTTTTTCTCTGACCCTTCACTTAACCAAATGTGATATCTTTCTCCAGGGATTGGTCCCTCCTGATAATATGTCCAAAATATGAGAGACGAAGTCTGGCCATCATGGCTTCCAAGGAGCACTCTGGCTATAATTCTTCCAACACAAATTGGTTTGTTCTTTTGGCAGTTCATGGTACTTCTAATGTTCTACTCCAACACCATAACTCAAATGCATCAATCCTTCAACAGACTTCCTTATTCACTGTCCAACTCTCATATGCATTTGAAGTTATTGAAAATACCATTGCTTGGGTCTGGCACACTTTAGTCCTCAAACTGACATCTTTGCTCTAAAGATGCTTTAAAGAGGTCTTGTGCAGCAGCTTTGTCTAATGGAATCTGTCATTCGATTTCTTGATTGCTGCTTCCAATGAGTGTTAATAATTTATCTGAGCAAAATAATGTGTTTGACAACTTCAATCTTTTCTCCATTTATCTTGATGTTAATTTTTGGTCCAGTGGTGAAGATTTTTGTTTTCTTTACATCGAGGGGCAATCCATACCGAAGGCTGAGGTCTTTGATCTTCACCAGAAAGTATTTCAAGTCCTCTTTGTTTTCAGCAAACAAGGTTGTGACATTTGCATATTCCAGGTTGTTAAAAAGTCTTCCTTCAACCTTCATGCCACATTTTTCTTCATATAATCCAGCTTCTCAAATAGTTTGCTCAGCATTCAGATTGAATAAGTGTGGTTAAATACTACAACCCTGGGGCACACCTTTCTTAATTTTAAACCATTTGGTGTTCCTTTGTTCTGTTCACACAACTACCTCACAGTCTATGTACAGGTTCCTCATGAGTACAATTAAGTGGTCCAGAATACCTATTATCCACAATGTTGTCCATAGTTTGTCATAATCCACACAATTTAAAGCCTTTGTGGAGAACTAGAGCACAGGTAAACATCTTTCTGGTATTCTCTGCTTTCAGTCAAGATCCATATGACATCAGCAGTGATATCCCTTATTCCACGTCCTTGTCTAAATCTGACTTGAACCATTACGTATCAGTGCACAGCTGCAGCTGTTTTTTGAATTATGGTGGTTAGCAGTTCTATAGTTATCCTACAAAGCCACCAGGGCTCCTTTAGTAGCAATTGTAGATAGCAAACTGGTACATTATTTGAATAGTTTCTTCCCAGGAGGCTTGCCAGATGTTTCATGCAATGTGTTCCTGAAACGTAAAATTAATCTTTCTGAGAACAGTGTGCCCAGGTTCTGATAGGACTTAGGTTGAGAATAATAGCTAACAGTCACAATGTGTTTTCTTTCCAAGTAAGAAAAACAAACAAACAAACAAACAAACAAACCATGAAATATACAACGGGGTTCCAACTCTATAAAGAGGAATTGGACCAAGAGTCTGCTAGAACATTTACACATCTAACCATGAACATTGGCAGAAAGCCTAGTCTTGACAGTAACGGGGCAATGTTCACGCTCAGCGTGTTTCACTCTGCCTTCACTTACGCTGCTACCCGACATGCTCAGTTGACACCAAGGATGGCTCATAGTCGTTTCCACTATTCTGATGTCCAAAAGCCTCATCTCCCACTCTTTCTTCTTTTTCTAAATAAAGGATCTCTTCCAGAGGGCATGGAGGAAGATAGAGTCTCCAGTGAGTAGTATCCAACCTTTCTAGGAAGGGCTGATGAAATGAAATGCAGATGGGTCTCTTGTGATGCAATAGTGAATAATTGTTATCAGGACTGATTGTGAGGGATGGAAATGTAAAGGGGGACATTTTTCAGCAAGGAGGGGAGTGATTAACTTTTCAGTCTAGGAGCGGGGGGCCCTGGGACCATCAACAGAAAAGAGCAGAGAGCAGGACCCTACACAGAGAAGCAGTGATGCCTGAGATGGAGGCAGAGACCATGACGTGGAGAGATGGAGTGGCTGGGGACTTGAGCTCCAGAGAGGGAAAGGGGCTGTGTGCTGATGAGTGGCAGGCAGGCTTGCAGGGTATACTCTTTGGTTGGTTGATGATGCATGGACAGGATTGTAAGTATGGCAATGAAATGATATATGACAGAATGAATGTAAAACAAATGGTCTCCCATGTAAACTATCACATAATTCACAATAAAACATTTAAATAAATAATAGAGGATCTCTTATCCTTCCCTGTTATGATTATTCAATTATCTCGATATCAAAGTATCTCTTAATACATTCAAAGATTCTCATCTCTGCTCCAAATTCTTACACCCAACTTCCTACTGCAGATCCACTCTTGACTTTCTCATACATAATTTGTTCCTCAATAGAACTGTTTCATCATTTTCCTCAGCTCTATCTCTGCATCCTTTCTAACCAAGCTCTCTTCTATTCCTGTTTTCCCCATTTCAGTAAGCATCTCTATACTTCTGGTTGCTCAAGACAGAAATCTGAGAGTCATTCTTCTTGATACCTGATTCTAAATTAGGGTCCCATCATTTTCCTTTGTCATTGCATGTCAATTTTTAGGATTTAGTAGCCTGTATTTATACGTTCACCTGTATGTGTTTAGTGTAGTTTCCAATAGGAAACTCTAGACAGTGGTCTCCATGGGAGCAGTAAGCTTTGTTTCTGTTACCATTGAATGCCCTTATTTGACATGAGTACACTGTCTGACATATTGTTAATTTGTTGATTATCTATTCATTGAATGTATCTGAGAAAATTTTTTTCCAGTATCAAATGAGTTTTCTCTTTTCCTTTCTACTTGTATGCTGGACATAATTATAACTCTTCAATGCCTAAAGTCCCTTAATGATCCTTCCATATTTTACTTTTTTAAAAAAGTTTTTACTGTGAACTGAGTGATAGTTTACATGGGAGAACATTGACTTTACACCATTGTTTCATTGCAATGATTACTATCTCCTCCATATGTCATCATTCAACAGGATTTGCTTTCATTCCGTTTGTTTGTTTTTTTGGGGGGATGGGGGATTTACACAGAAACACTCAGGAATATATAATAATTTAAACAACCAAGGGCATATTCTGCAAGCCTGCCTCCTGACCGCCAGCACCCAGTCCCTCTCTTTCTATGAGTCCAGAGTCCTCAGCTGCAACCTATCTCCATGTCCTCATCTCTGCTTCCATCTCTGTTGTTGATGCTTCTCTGGATAGGGTCCTGCACTCTGCATGTGCTCTTCTCTTTTGATAGTCCTAGGGACCTCTGTTTCTGGACTGTAAGATTAATGACTCCCCCCTTTTTGTTACAAAACTTCTACCTTTACTGTTGTGACAGTTGCAATTTAGTCATGATAACAATTAGTCATTATTGCATCATAAGAATCTTATCCCCATCTCTTTTCACTAGACCTGTCTAGACAAGATGAAAATTATTCGGTGGGGACTCTACCTTCCTCTGCATACTCTGAAACTGAACTCCCTCTTGAAAGCCTGTAAGCCAGTCACTTCGTCCCTTTATCGCCCCCACATTTTAGGTAGTCAATGCGTAAGTTGCCCGTCCCTATCAACCCTGTATACAGAGGGGATAGCATTGATACTTGATGTGAAGACTCCTTCCCTCTCACTTGCATACTTCACTTTTATCAACTTCTTAGGCTTTGCATTAAAGTACATAGGAGTCCTTTCAGTTGCTGTTTTCCTTAACTCTACTGCCATCTCCCTTCAACCATCATTTTCACAAAACTATTTATGAAGGAGAAGGTGAGGAGAAGCATCAGACTGTGATGAGATTTCACCCCTATGAAGGAAAAAGGGAAGGAGGACGGGTTGGGTAGGCAGTCTCAGTTTGATGTAAATATCTAAGGAAACTGTAATCAGGCTGATAGGGACTCATCAAATCAATGTCCCCTGTCACAAGAGTCCCACAAGGTGCTGTAGTATAAGCATTAAACTGATAGCACAAGATTGATAGTTCGAACCCACCAGCCACTCCTTGGAAACCCTATATCAGTTTGCTATGAGTCTCAACCAACTTGACAGCACATAATAGCAATGTTAACATGATTAATGACAATAACGTATTTTAAATATTAAACCTTCGGAGATAGAGTCAGCTTCGTCCTATTATCTTTTTCATATATTGTTGGTGTAAGTTGGTTATTACTTTGTGATTTTAGTACATATGTTTACTAATTAAGTGGAGGTGCCATTGCATGAGTAACATGGAGGTGGTGTTTGTTGGACCTTCTCTGATTTCACAAGGGGGGAGGAGAATGAAAACTTACAGCAGCAGCCCAAGGCTGATTCTGATGAATCCGAGCCAATCATGCGTCCACCTTCTAATCTTTTCACCAATTCTGATACCAACCACCTCTCACATGACACCCTCTCCTTCTCTGCTAGGTGATCATTTGTTGCAGTTGTTACACAGAGCTTGCTGATAATACTCACAATTTCAGGGTTTACTAAGGCAGTAACTGGTTATGACTTAGTTCAGTATACAGTTTTTTTTTTTTTAGTTTTTAATTGTGAGTTGAGTGATAGTTTACATGGGAGAACATCTGTTTTATACTAATCATTTCACTACAATGATTACAATCTCCTCCATGCATCATCATTCAACAGCATTTTCTTCTATTCCCTCTGACTTTTTTTTTGGGGGGGGGTTGGTGGGATGTACACAAAAACACACAGGAATATATAATCTTTTAAACAATCAAAGGGCACATTCTGCAAGCCTGTCTCTTGGCTGCCAGCATACAGCCCTTCTCTGCCCATGAAGCTAAAGTCCTCAGCTGCTCTCTCTCTCCATGTCCTCATCTCTGCCTCCATCTCTGGTGTCGCTGCTTCTCTGGATAGCGTCCCACATTCTGCTAGTGCTCTTTTCCCTGGATGGTCCTAGGGTCCTTTGTTTCTGGACATATACAGTTCTTTTATAAAGGCAGTTTTTTTTTCATTCATGCCTGTAGGCACATTTCTCTTTCTGGCCCATGGTTCCATGAACTGGCCCCTGTTCTGCAAATTACTATGAACTTTGTTATTATTCTTAGCTGTCATTGAGTTGTTTCAGACCCATGGTCATCCTATGTACAACAGAACAGAATGTCACCTGGTCCATCTTCCAGATTCCTGTCATGTTTAATCCTAGTCAATATTTTAAGCTAATTTTCAAAAGTAGATCATCAAACTTTTCTTTGTATTCTGTCTTAGTCGGAAAGCTCCACCCTGAGTGACCCTGATGGTATTTGAAATACTGGTCAGCTTCCAGCATCATGGTGGAATAAAGTGCTGTTGTGCCTCTTCCGAATCAGAGCAGCCCTATATAGGGTTTCTAAGGATGACTGGCAAGTTTAAACCACCAACCTTGTGGTTGATACTCCAGTGCTTATCCTACAGCACCACACCAGGACTCTAGCATCATTGTTGTTAAGTGTTGTTGAGTCAGTTCTGACTCACATTGACATGTATAGGGTTCCCAAGGGGGAGCTGGTGGGTTTGAATACTGACCTTGTGGTCAGCAGTTCGGTGATTACCCTAAAGAGCAACACCAGGACTCCATCATTTGTTGTTTGTGTTGTTATTGTTAAGTGCTGTTCAGTCAGTTTTAACTCACAGAGACCCTGTGTAGGGTTTCTGAGGTTTTCAATCTTCAGGGGGAGCAGAAAGCCTCATCTTCTCCCATAGAAAAGCTGGCAGGCTTGAACTGAAGACCTTATGGTTTGCAGTCCAGTGCTTATTTTATGGGGCCAGCAACATACAAATCCCAGTTCTGTGGGTCAGAAGTCTGGCACATGTCATAGATGGATTATCTGCTTGGGATCTCCCAAACTGAAACCAAGGTTGCAACCAGGTAGGACTTTTATCTTAAGACTCGGTGGGAGAATGTCTTCCGAGATGATTTGTGTTGTTGGCAGGGTTCAAGTCCATGCATTTGTATGACTGAGGTCTGTGTTTCCTGCCTTTTCATTAGCTGGGGTCCCTCTGATCCTAGAAACCACTCTGCTCTTTGCACATGACCCTTTCCTTCTTCAACAACATTATCATTGTTGTGCTATTGGAGTCATAGTGACCCCATGTGACCGAGTAGAACCGCCCCGTATTTTTTCTAGGCTGTAATCTATACAGGACAGGTGTAAAACACCAGATCTTTTACCCAGGTTGCTGCTGGGTGGTTCTACCCACTCACAAACCTCTCAGGTAGCAACGGAGTGTTTAACCATTGCACCACCACTGATGAATGCCAAATCCTTCTCATGCTTTGAATCTCTCTCACTTTTTCTGCCACCTTTAGGAGAAAACTACTTTCAAAGGTCTTTTATGATTCCATCAAGGAGCTATGGTAACATAGTGGTTACAGGTTGATGAGAAGTTTGAAACTACCAGCTGGTCCATGAAAGAAAGGTGAGGCCCTCTGGTCCTGTAAACATTTACAGCCTCAGAGACCCTATATAGGGTCGCTATGAGTCAGAACCAACTCCAGGGCACATAACCACCACCACCACCATGATTTTGTCAGGCCCACTTGATAATCCCTACACCTTAAGGTAAACTAATTTGGGACTTTTGTTATGTTGGCAAAATATCCTTTATAGAAGAATCTAGACTAATATTAGGAGTCCTGGTGTGGTGCTGTAAGATAAGCACTGAATGGCTAACAGCCAAGTCAGCAATATAATCCCACCAGTCTCTCTTCGAAAACCCTACACAGGGCGGCTATGTGTTAAAATTGACTCGCTGACACATGGCAATAGAAACAGACAAGTATTTGTTTGATAACAGGGGACAGGAATCATGGGATGGAACATCTTTAGAATCCTACTTTATACAGCTTGTAAGACTGTCACATTAATTTTGGCATATACAATTGTTCATATGTCTATAACATCAAATTTGCTAATTGTGTTGTTTGAAATAATTTCATTGTTGTATTTTTATATGTTCAGCTTATTAATTAGAGTGAAGTAATTGGCTAAAATATGAAATAAAATAAGAGAGAAATACGTTAAAATTGTTTAATTCTATTATTCAATCAATTTTTTATTTGTACATGGGGAAGTTACATTATTTAGTTGCATTATTTTTTATTTGTACATGGGGAAGTTGCAAATGTAAATTTATAATATCTATTTCTTCAGGTAAATTGGAACTTTTACATCATTATGTACAGTGCTTTGCTCTTTATTTAACACAGACATTCTAACTTTCTTTTGTATTGAATGGTTTTCATCCTTTTACTTTGAATCATGTGTGACGTTTGACTTTATGTGAGTTTTTAAAGATTCAGCAGATACCTTCTGCCTTTATTATTGTGGTAGATCTATTTCATTTACATTTATGTTGGGTTTTGATATATTACGATTTTGGTTTTTTATCATCTTACTTTAAAATTTTTATTTGCCACCCTTTTTCTATATATTCAATTTATTTGATACTTGATTCATTTTGAATTTAGATTTGCTCTTTAAAAAAAAAACTACTTTCCTATTGTATATATTATCTTTATACAGGTCTGAATATAAACATTATAATTTTGCTTTGTTTTCTTGGATGAGTGTGGTTGCCCATGACATTTATCACACAAAACTAAAATATATTCTTAAACAGTATTATGAGCCATCCTGAGCTACTACATAATGTAACAGTTTTATTTATTTATTTTATAGCAGCAAAATTAACGCAAATATCAACCCTTAAGTATATATTCTCTGTGATGGAATAATAAAACAATTTTAAAACAATTATGTTTTGATTTTTGTTTTGCTGTCTTGTGTAGGTTTTTTTCCCCCCAAATACTCCATGTGTCTGTGTCTGCATGTTTGATTTAACCTCATAATTAAAACAGTGTTTGTTTGACATTACCTATTTGTTTACTGCATTTTTTTTTTTCTATTTTTGTATCAGACACTATTTTTCTATGACACGTTCTTCCTTCTTAAAATGTATCCATTGCACAGGGAATTTACAATAGGTGTTTGGGTTATAAATTCCCTTAATTCAGATATACATATCCATATATATTGCAGGAGAAAGTTGAACCAACTCGATGGCATACCACCACCACCACTATATGTTTATTTTGGCTTCATTTATACAAGATAATGCCACTGGTATTACCAATACCAGTAGGATCACTCATGTTGGGAAAGTTTCAGTGGAACTTTCAGATTAAAACAGTCTAGGAAGAAGACCTACTTCTACATCCAAAACTTAGTCACTGAAGATCCTATGCATCACAGTGAAGCATTGTTAAACTTGCTTGTTTGGGACAAATTATCAGGAAGGATTAACCACTAGAGGAAGACATCATGCTTGGTGAAGTAGAGGATTTGTGATGGTAAAGGAAGCCCTCGGGGAGACGGATTAGCCCACAGTGCTGGACCATGCTGACAATCAAAAATACAATGCAGGACAGAACAGCATGTGTGGTCATAAGCAGAGTCAGATCAGTGGCTGTTATCTACCTACCTACCTACCTACTTAGTGAACAATAGTGAGTTTATCCATCAGTTCCTGTAAAGCTTTGCAGTCTCTGAAGCCCTAAACAGTCACTATGAGTAGTAACCAACTTGACAGCACTTAAAAACAATAATAATAGCCCAACCATGACTCAAACTTGGATCTCCTTGTGCCCAATTCTGGCCTTTTCCACTGCAGTCCATAGCTTTTCTACACTGAATGTCAGGACATTTCCAGAATCTATTCTTCCAATTAGTTCACAGTAAGGCCTTATGGGCACAGGTAAAACACTAGAGATTTTATTAGTTTCAATATTACTGTTTTAAGTGAAGTAGAATCAGTGCTGACTCACAGTGACTCAGACAACAGAATGAAATGCTGTATAGTTCTGCATGAGCCTCATAATTTTTGCTCTATTTGAGAACATTGTCACAGTCAATGTGTCAATCCATCTTACTGAAGGTCGAGTGATAGCCTAGGCAAGACATAGTATAGAATCAGCAAGAAAGCAGAAGGTCAACAACAACAACAAAAAGGACGACCCTCAATGAAGTAGATGACACATTGGCTGAAACAATGAGCTCAACCAACAACGAATGTGAGTATGGTGCAGGACTGGACGATGGTTATTTCTGTTGTATGGAAGGTAGCTATGAATCTGAACCAACTCAATGACACCTAGCAACACTATTTACCAAGCATGATGTCCTTTTCCAGGGACTGGTCCTTTCTGATAACATGTCCAAAGTATGTGAAATGAAATCTCCTATTCTCCCTTCTAAGGAACATTCTGGTCATACTTCTACCAAAACAAACATACTTATGATCTCTTCAAAATTCTTTGCCAGCCCAAACCTACTGCCATCCAGTAGATGCAAACTCACCATAATTCACATGCATCAACTCTTCTATGGTATTTCTTCTTCCTTATCCAGCTTTCACATGCAGATGAGGTTATTGAAAATGCCATGACTTGTGTTAGGCTTATCTTAGTGTTCAAGATGACATCTTTGCTTTTTAAAAGTTTAAAGAGGTCATTTGCATTCGATTTGTCCAATGCAATATGTCCTTTGAATTCTTGAGTACTACTTCCATTGGCATTGATTGTGGATCCCAGTAAAATGAAATCTTTGACAACTTAAATCATTTCTCTCTTCATCATGCTGTTGCTTATTGGTCCAAATGTGAGAATTTTTGTTTTCTTGATTTTGAGGTGTAATACATACTGAAGTGTTGTCTTTCATCTTGATCAGTAAGTACTTCAAGTTTTCCTTTTCAGTAGTTCTAATTCTAGAGTACTGGTAGAGTAGTTGTTATGAATCAGGCTGCGAACCTTAAGGTCAGCAGTTCGAAACTATCAGCTGTTCTGCAGGAGAAAGATGAGGCTTTCTGTTCCCATAAAGATTTACAGCCTCAGAAACCCTGTACTCGGAACTGACTCTATGGCATGTAACAACAACAACAATGCTAGACTAAATACATTGTTTATGATTGCAATACTAATTGGAATTCAGATGCTACTTCATTAGAATCTTATGAAGAGTTTTTCTCAATTCTGGAAAGTTGTGGATAGCAGCAGCTCGATCCTAAACCAGCTTTTACTTTTAAGAAATGTAGAATTTGTTGCACTTTTTCCTGTTCTTTAACTCTCTCAGTATGAAGACTGAGAAGATAAAAGCTCCAATATTGGTATGTTGTTGTTGTTATGTGCCATCGAGTCGGTTCCGACCCATAGCGACCCTGTATAGGGTTTCCGAGGGTGTAAATCTTTACGGGAGTAGAAAGCCTCATCTTTCTCCCGCGGTGCACCTGGTAGTTTCGAACCGCTGACCTTAAGGTTCGCAGCCCGATTCGTAACCACTACGCTGCCAGAATGGACTATTTTTTATTAAAGATGTAGAAACTGGATAAAGAACAAGAAAAAAAAGAGACACAAGAACATTAAAGAATGCCTTAATAAGAAGAGAGAGAGCCACTAGAATTTATGAGCTTCAATTTTTGAATTTCACATTTCTCTCTCTCTCTCTCTCTCTCTCTCTCTCTCTCTCTCTCTCTTTTCTGGAAAGTTCTTTATTTGTTTACTGGCAAATAATGAATAAGTAGAGAATTTGCCCAAAAGGTTTAATCACATAGCTCCGAATGCTCAACTGAAATTAGGGCCAGGATAGATTACGCTCTAACATCTTCTTTTTCAGAATCCTCAGTTTAGATGTATTTGTTGCATGCTTTCTGTATATGAAATCTCACATCCATTTATAATGTGATGTTCATGTCTGGAGCAATCTGTCCCTGTGCAAAGGTTGTGTCATTGTTCTTTCCTAGATTCCATTCCAATAGATTTCTTCCATTGGCTTCCAGCCAAAGCACAATATCTCCAAGGCAACCTGGGGCTGGTTGCCATGGACACTCCCTTGGCTGATAAGTCACATTGCACCTCTCCTCTTCGAAACACACCCACAAGGCAAGTTCTTTGGGTGATCAGACAATTCTGTTCATTGACATTTCCAAACGCCACAAACTCATATCCACTCTCTATGCAAAGAGTGGAAGTACAGAGGCCTTTCAAATATTCTTACCTGTCTGAGCTGGCATAAAGGGAAGTCATGCTTTTGCAATTGGTTTTGTGCCATAGGGAATGAGTAAGCTTCAGTAAATATCAGGCCTGAATTGGAGCAATTGCTCTGAAGCTATCAGAGCAGCAGTTGTGAGCACTGCTTGTGGACTGTGTTCTTCTGTCACGAGACTTGATTCCACTTGATTCAGGGTCACACCCCTGTGTTCTCTTTAGAGAGTTTTACTGGGCCTTCAATGCCTGCACACATCATTGACCCTAATCATCTCAGTGTTCAACATGGGACAGTTTTTGTTTTTTTGTTTTGTTACCGCGAATATGTTGCTGATGTAATGCTACTTAGTATTCAGATGTTACTTTATTAGAGTCTTGTGAAGAGGTTTTCTCAATTCTGGAAAGTTGTGGAAAGTGGAAAAGCAGGTTTTACTCAAAATCTTGTCACCTGACCTGTTTTCAAGTGTAAAGGATTTTTAACCACAAGTCTAGGGACTCCTGGTGTGGCGCTGTGGGTTAATGAGCTGGAATGCAATGTCAGTTTAAACCACAAGGTCGGTCGTTCAAGCTCACCAGCTGCTCTTTGGAAATCCTACACAGGGTTGCTATGGGTCAGAACCGACTCGACAGCACTTAACAACAACAACTAGCTAATCATACATGGTAGATGGAGATTTTAGGATAAGAGCTCCTTGGGACATGGTGCTGTGATTTAGTCTGCTATTAGACTACACCTTGCTCTTGTTTTGCATCTTACCCAATGTTGTCAGTTGCCATCAAATCAATTCCAATTCATGGTGACCCCTGGGTCACAGTAGAACTGTGCTCCATAGGCTTTTCTAGGTTTTGAGGTTTTGGAAGCAGATCACCAGAAGGGCCTGTCTTCCAGGGTGCCTCTGGGTGAGTTTGAACTCCCAACCATTCAACAAGTAGTCGATCACTTAAGAGTTTACTTGTTTATGCCACTCAGGCACTGCACTTCATTTACTATTCTGCACCAAAACTAACTCTGTAATAAAGGGACTGCAGGGAAAGGACTGTGGTTCACTGCTAATCTCCACATATGAAGCCATGCATGTACATTTAAATGTCAAATATAACCCAATAGTATATATGAGTGGACAGAAGCTAACTACAGTCATGGGTACTGCAGATGGTGAATAGAGGTAGTGCTGATTTACAGCAGGATTCCATTCTAGCAACTACTTTGTCATAAGCCAGTTCTGACATTAAGTTGAATACCTTTTTTTTTTTTTCAAGCTTTTAATGTTATTGCCTTCAATCCCATTGCCAGTGAGTACATTCACACTCATGGGGACTCTGCATGTGCAGAGTGAAACTGTGCTTCATCGAATTTTCAAGATTGTGGCCTTTCAGAAGCCAATCTCCAAGCCTTTCTTCTGAGGTGCCTCTGGGAGCATAGTGGATTACGAGTCAGCAGTTCAAATCTACCAGCTGCTCCAAGGGAGAAAAATGGGGATTTCTGTTCTTGTAAAAATTTACGGACTCAGAAATACAAGGTCACTATGGATTGGAACTGACTCTATGGAGCATAACTGTCTGCATCTTTATAAATTCATCTTTATTTGTCTTTGAGGATTAAAAGCATTACATCTGAGAATAATAATATCAGCAAATTACATATTGCAACATTGTACGGAGTGCATCTTATTAACAATAAGATGTCCAAAAGAAAAAAGACATTCCTAAATGCAGTTTGTCATAAGTGAAATACACTGTATGTCCGGGACTACCTGTGTTTGTTATCTGGTGGACTGGAGGTAGGTGAGTGAATGAGATTGAAGACTGGGTGGAGGAAGATTACTAGGAGTTCCTTTTTGTATTATTTATGTCTTTGTATTTTTTACTTCATGGGAGAATAATGAGGCTTTCTGCTCCCTCAAAGATTTACAGCCTCAGAATCCCTAGACAGGCTCACTAAGAGTTGGCACTGATTCAACAGCACTTAACACTTAACAACAATAACAACTATTAACTTATTACACTGTGAATATATTAGTTTTGTAGTTGAAATCCAAGTTATTTTTTTCAGTAATGCCCATTTTTTATACCTGAACATAGTTATTTCCTGTGAATATGAAGTTAAAATGTATCCTTGTGAGTTATAAAATTTCAGCCTTCCCAGGAATTCAGACTTTATGGGAAATGTAAAAAAAAAAAAACAAACTTAAGAATATTCTCTTGTGATCCATTGGTTTTCATTGACTAATTTTCAGAAGTAGATCTACAGGTCATTCTTCCTAGTCTGTTTTTGTCTGGAAGCTCTGCTGATACCTATGAAACACAACAGAATCGTGTCCAATACCAGGCTGGAAGATGAGTTCCCTAGGTTGGAAGGCACTCAACATACACAAAAGCCCCCAAACGACTAGAATACAACAGTGATCATCCAGATGGCTCATGACTGGGCAATGTTTGTTCTCTTGTACATGGGGTCACCATGGGATGAAGCCAAGCATTAACATCTAACGATAGCAAGAGTGAGACTGTGAGCTGACACAGACATCTAATAACCTTTCTTCCTCCCAAACATTGGTAACCACGATCCAAACAATCAATAAACAGAGGAAGGAAGACCTGCAACTTAAGAATTTAATTCACATGCAACAGTCTTCAAGGGAGTTCAGCTATACATCCTGCCAATGGGGCCAGATTGAAGGACAATCTCCTTATGAAAATGTGGATTCCATCACAGCAAAAGAGTAGAGGATCTCCTGACAGAAATGGAATTGATATCTAACAACGAGGAGACTGGCTATCTCATAAGGATCATTCCACTCTGAGCCAGTGATTTGAACTCCAAGGGAGAAGGGCAAATGCAACCATAAAAAGTAGCACTGTATTCAGCCAGCAGGAAATCAGGAGCAGAAACTTCAGAGAAGAGATGAGACTGGACAGAAAAGCAGATATGAAGAGCTGATATTCAGTTCAGTAGCCCATTTAAAGTCAAAGAAAGCACTTCTGAGCTGGTTTTCTCTGTGGAGTCTGCCCATAACAAACCAAACCAAACCCAGTACCAATGAGTGTATCCCAGACGCATGGGGACTCCACATGTGGAGAGTAGATCTGCACTTTACAGAGTTTTCAAGACTGGCCTTTCAGAAGCAGATCTATAGGACTTTCTTCTGAGGTGCTTCTGGGTAGGTTGGACCCACCAAACCATCACCATTTCTGCCACTCAGTGTACTCCATCACAATGTCCTTCCCAGTGGAAAAGCAGGGGACTGGACATAAATTCTTCTATCTTCCATATTTCCTACTTCAGATGAGAAATAGGATTCTATGAATGCTAGCTGACCAATTTGAGGAAGTATTTTCTCTTCCTGTTATTGCTAAGCAAATCTGCAATAATAGAGGATTGTCTGGTCTATTTCTTTATTTTTAAATCTTCCATGAAAGTTATTTCTGTGTTCTCTGATTCTTTAATATTGAGTTTATCATCATGGATGCCTTCTTCCTATTTTCTTTGAATTCATTTTGATGGTCTTTTACTGACATTCTGAGATGTATGCTTAAATAAATCTTTCCTGTTTAATAATAAAAGCGGTAGAGAGCTCATGAATTTTATACCAAATAAAACTTTGAGTATACCCAAGAAGTTTTGGTGCAAAATTGCCTTTCACTTTATTGTCTATGTAGTCTGTGATGGCTTTTATTTTCCATTCTGATTCAAGAATTACTTGGGAGTGGTTTTTTAATTTAAAAGAGAATGGGATTTGTATTTAAACATTTTTTTAATCTTAATTTTTATGTTCATAAGTGTGGTCTTTAGGAATTCTGATCTTTTAAATGCATTGAGGTTCATTCTAATATATCATCATGGTTCTTGGAAAAGAGTATATTCTTTGTACAGTAAAATGTTTGAAAATCTTTTGTTTTGTTTACTACCTTTTACCTTAGGTTTAGAGGAATGAATTAATCATAGTTTTCCACACACCATCATCATTAGTTCTAGCCAGACTCCTGTCTTACTTAAGTTAATTAATTTTTTGGGGAGGGGGTGTAATTAAAACCTTTTAAAACTTTTTACTGTGAATTAGATGAAAGTTTATGGAACAAATATATTTTCCATTTCACAAATTCATATATATTTTATTTCATGTCATTGATTACAATCTCACTATGTAATATCACTCAAATTTATACACATAGTCCCATGTTCCTCCCCAGAGTCCTGGTGTGACATGGTGGGCTAATGTGCCAGAATGCAAAGCTGTTTGGACTGCAAGGTTGGTGGTTCAAGCTCACTAGCTGCTCCTCGGAAACCCTATACAGGGTGGCTATGGGTGCGAACTGACTCAATGGCACTTAACAACAACAACAACAATGTTCCTCCCCACACTGGTCCAACTTGCATTTCTATCTGTTTGTAGATTATTGCAATATCATTATTGTCTGATTGTGCTTATAAGTGTAAGTTAAAAGTGTTGCTTTAAAATTATAGAAAGCTTTACTCAACAAAAATATGAAAATGTGAAGTTGTTGTTTCTCAACATATCCTCGGTCTAGGTCTTAGACACCTCTGAAGCTGGTGTTTCCATCTCTCTAATCCTTCCCTGAAGATTTCTGTGTTCTTTGATTTACATCAGAGTGACAGATTTGGTATCCTTAAGGTACTCAAATTG
>NW_006408674.1:4596003-4597942 GCF_000296735.1 Chrysochloris asiatica
CTGTTAACCATTAAAACACATTTCCTTTTATGTGAAAATCATGTCTTGACTTTTTCTTATAGTTGTTGTTGTTGTTGTTAAGTGTCATTGAGTCTGTTCTGACTCTCAGTGACCCTGTATAGGATTTCTGAAGCTGTAAATCTTTGCAGGAGCAGAAAATTTCATCTTTCTCCTGTGGGTTCTGGTGTGTTCAAACTACAGATTTGTAGTTCACAGGCTAGTGCTCATTCTCTAAAGACACCACACTCCTTTTAATAATAGTGTTGCGGTTGTTAAGTGCCCTTGAGTTGGTTCCAACTCAGTGACTCTGAAGAGGGTTTCCAAGGAGTGGTTGGTGGGTTTGAACTTCAGGTCTTGCGGTTCAACATAATATCTATCCTGAAGGCTCATCAGTGTTCATGAAGTATTTCACAGATTCATTGTTACTCTTTAATGTTGCATAGTATTTCATTGACTTACCAAATACCAAAGTCACTGGAATATCAAAGTTTGTTTCTTCCTTCAACTGTTGATGGGCATTCAGACTTTTAACATTTTTTTGCTGTGTTTAACAGTGCCACAAGAAACTGGGTGTGCATACATCTGTTTGTCACGGATACATACTTAGTAGCAGAATCATATGGTATTTCTGTTTTCCACAGTGGTGTTACCATTTTACAACCCAACCAAAATAAACTTGGCAGCATTTGTTGTGTTCCGATTTTTTTAAATTTTTTTATCTTTACTGTTAAGGCTGAGGTGAGATGATATCTCATTATTGCTTTGATTTGCAACTCTCTAATTATTAATGATCTTAAGCATTTCTTCATGAGTTTGTCGGCTGCTCAAATGTCTTCTTTGGTGAAGTGTCTCTTCATGCCCTCTGCCCATTAAAAAACCTAGATTATTTGTCTTTTTTGTTTTTGACTTGCTTTTCTATAAATTTTAGAGGTCAGTCCTTTGTCCAGTATGATGTTGCCATTTTTTTTTTTTTTCCCAGTCTGTGGGTTTTCTTTTTACTCTTGTGAAATCTTTTGGCATATAGGTTGTTGTTGTTAAATACTGTGGAGTTGGTTCTGACTAATAGCGACCCTGCACAGGGTTTCCGAGGCTGCAAATCTTTACGGGAGCAGAAAGCCTCATCTTTCTCCCATGGAACAGCTGGTAGTTTCGAACTGCCAACCTTGAGGTTAGCAGCCCGATTTGAAACCACTATGCCACCAGAGCTCCTTTGGCACATATCAGTGTCTAATATTTAGGATGTCCCAGTCATCTAGTTTGTCTTCTGCTGTTTATGGATTGTTGGTTATGTTTGATTGTGATTTTATGTATTACAGGGTCCCTACATTTGTCCCTAATTTTTCTTTAATGATCTTTATAGCTTTAGGTTTCACACTGCTGTCTCTGATCCCTCTTGAGTTTGTTTTTGTATGTGGTGTGAAATACAGGACCTAATTTATGTTTCTGTAAATGGAAACCCTGTTTGCATTATATGATTTCTTCCTAAGTTAATGATTTCCAGCTCTTTGGCAAAGATCAGTAACCCATGCTACTGCTATTGTTGATGCTGTTAGGTGTATTACATAGGTTCCTAATCATAATGACACTATGCATGATAGAATGATATGTTGCCCTGTCCTATTCCATCCTTACAATTGTAATTATTTTTGAGTCCTTTGTTACTGCATTGTGTCAATCTATCTCACAGAGGGTCTTACTCTTTTTCATTGACCCTCCACTTTCTCAGTTATTATGTCCTTCTTCAGTGACTGATCCCTCCTGACAGCAAGCATATCTAAAGTAAGAGAGACAAAGTCTTACCAAGGAGCAATTCAGCTTTATTTCATCCAAACCAAATGTGTGCATTGTCCTGACAATCCGTGGTCTATTCAATATTCTTTACCAACACCATATTTTAAATGCATCATTTTTTCTATGGTTTTCCTTATTCATTGTCTAG
>NW_006408674.1:4598362-4600661 GCF_000296735.1 Chrysochloris asiatica
TTCTTCTTCATATAATCCAGTTCTTGGGATTATTTGCTGAGCATGCAGATTGAATAAGCATGGTGAAAGTATGCAACCCTGATGCACACTTTCCCTGATTTTAAGCTATGTGGTATTTGCCTGTGCTGTTTGAACTTGTACAAAGCCTCTTGGTTTACATATAGGTTCTGTATGAGCAGGATTATGTGTTCTGGATTTACTTCTGGGTACTCAATTCTTTTAAGGAGCCCTGGTAGCATAGTGGTTATGAATCAGGCTGCTAACCTCAGGGTCAGCAGTTCAAAACTACCAGCTGTTCCATGGGAGAAAGATAAGGCTTTCTGCTCCTGTAAAGATTTACAGCCTTGGAAATCCTGTACAAGCTCACTATGAGTCGGAACCAACTCCACGGCACATAACAACAACAGATTGAGTATGTATGGTAAAAGAATACCACTGTGGTGCCTACCTTTTCTGATTTTAAAACATTCAGCTCTTTTGTTATGTTTGATCACCTCCCTCTTGGTCTACATGCAGGTTTCTCTTGAGCACAATGAAGTGTTCTAGATTACCCACTTTTTTCAATGCTATCAATAAGCATTATATTTTCTCCTATTTATGTAGGTCTCCTTTGGTTTCTTACAGTAGTGTTTTGGGTAGATCTTTTGTTTCTGCTTCTATAAAGATTATAGCCTTGAAAACCACATGGAGCCATTCTTCACTGCCCTTGATGGTCCCAATGAGCCAGAATAAACTTGATGACAATGGATTTGATGTGCTTCTTTGCATAGGTATGAGCAAATTTAAGCATTTATTTTTTAAAAATCATTCTTGTTATTTCTATAATTTCTTGGCAAAATCTACAAGATATGAAAGCAAAAAATGGATTTAACAAAAAGAAGAATCCTACGACATTCCAGGTATGACAAAGTTGTCTAAAGTGTAAATGTTTAAAATAGTTAAGACTTAGGTCCCTGGCACCACACTCTGTAGATTCAAATCTGGCTTCAGTCAATAACTGTAACGTTGGGCAGCTCACTTCATTGCTCTATGCCTTAGTCTTCTGAATTGTGAAAAGGAAATAATATTTGTACTTTCTACATGAAGTATAATTAATTGAGTGTGATATACTTGAAGTAGAGTCCAAGTGTGGCGCTGCAGGTTAATACGCTGAACTGCAAAGTTGGTTTGAACTGCACAGTTGGCTGTTCAAGCTCACCAGCAGCTCCTTTGAAACCCCATACAGGGTTGCTATGGATCAGAACCAACTCGATGGCACTTTACAACAACAGATTCTTAAAGTATCTGAAAAATTGTATAGGACACAGTAAAAACACTAGAATGCTTGAAATACTGGTTTGGTGCCGTACCATAAAGCACTGAATAGTAGGGTAGATTTGAACCACAAAGTTTGTGGTTCAAAATCCCCAGCTGCTCATTGGAAATCCTATCCAGGGTTGCTATGAGTCAGAACCAACAACAATGACATCATTAGTAATGATGATAGATAAAAATTATTTAAAACAAACATTGATAGAAAACTCTTCTAACACATAAAATTACTTTAGCTGTACTTTAACACATAAAAAGTGGAGACATAATGGAATCACTTCCATAGTATTTTGTAGATCTGAGAGTTGTAAACTAATGTAGATCCTTGTGGGAGAGAACCATGCTGTTCTTAAGTTCCACTGAGTTAGTTCCAACCCTGTATAGGGTCTCTGAGAATGGCTGGTGGGTTTGAACTATCAATCTTGCAGTCCAGTGCTTATCCTACAGCGTCACACCAGGGGTCAAGGTAACCATGGGTAGGTTCAAATAATATCACATCAATGCATTATTTATGAGCAAATGAATCACAGACATAACATACCAATGAACAGTAAAACATAGAACAAGGGATCATTGCTGATGTCAGGTGGATTTGGGATGAAATTAGAGCATACCAGAAAGATGCTTGCATGCGTTTTATTGTCAAAGGCATTCAACTATGTGGAGCCTCATAAATTATGGATAACATCCTAATAATGTGAAATCCATTTAATTGTGCCAATGAGGAATCTGTACATAGATCAAGAGAAAATCATTCAAACAGAACATGAGGATACTGAATGTCCTATATGAAGAAGTTTGTGACATCAGGATTGGAGGAAGATTTATTCATAACCTACAGCATGCAGGTGATACAGCCTTGCTTGCTGAAAGCAAAGAGGACTTGAAACACTTACTGTCGAAGATAAAATACTACATAAAACCTTCAGTATGGATTACAACTCTACATAAAGAAAATAAAAATCCTCACAACTGGACCAATAAGTAG
>NW_006408674.1:4605666-4608869 GCF_000296735.1 Chrysochloris asiatica
CAACTCATGAGTCCTCTTGACCCGGTATTCTGTGTTGTTGTTGACCGAGCTCCTCACTACACATCTACCTGATCCGCCATCTTCAAGGAAGGCCTGGTAAATCAGTATTTGTGTATCAGTATTGTGCCAGTATTGTATCAGTATTGTGTCAGTACTGTGTCAGTATTGTGTCAGTATTGTACCAGTATTGTATCAGCGTGGCAACAATAGTGAGGTTGGCCCAGGTTCCGGCAGTGTTTCGTTCTGCTGTGCATAAGTCGCTAAGAGTCAGTACCGACACAATGGCACCTAACCACAATAACCGCAACTGATACAATATGGGATTTAACACAATAGGTTAAATATATTAATAAAAAAGCAACAACAAAATATTATTATTGGTAATAACATTGACTCATTCCTAAGTGCCACACACTGTTCTAAAGCCACAGCTTCATTTCTATGGATGCCTTCAGACAAAACAACTAATATCATTTCCATTTTTGAGTGTTCTTTTTAAATACCCTCGAGTTGTTTCCAATGAGTGGTGACCTTGTATGAGGTTTCCAGTGAGCAACTGGTGGGTTTGAAGTGCTGGCTTTATGGTTAGCAGTCCAGTACTTATCCTACAGCAACAGACCAGGATTCCACTCTAACAGACGAGGAAACTGAGGCATCGTGAGGTTATGTAGCTTGCAAAGAGTCATGAGGTTAGTAAGACAGAACACAGACTGAAACCAAAGCCCTCCCTCAAACCCTCGTATAGCACTGCCAATAATAGCCTTGTCTTAAATTCCAAGATTACATCCAAAAAAGAAAAAAGAAAGAAAGAAAGAAAGAGGGAGGGAAAGATAAAGAGTGTCTGAAAACCTGCTCAGTATCTTGCAAAGATTTATATTAATAGAAATACATTTCATTTTATATTTTTATGTTAAAAGTCATTATTTCATAAGCAATGAGTTTCTGTTTTGTTGTTGTTAGATGTCATTGAGTCCTTTCAGAATCATAGCAAACCTCTGCACAACAGTTTGAAACACTGCCCAGTCCTGGGCCAGCCTCACAATTGTTGTTATGCTTGAATCCACTATTGCCGCTACTGTATCAGTCCGTCTTGTTTGGGGGTCTTCCTCTTTTTCTCTGACCCTCTGCTTTACCAAGCATACTGTCCTTCAAGAACTGGTCCCTCCTTAATAACATCTCCAACCTTGCTTCTAAGGAGTGCTCTGGCATTACTTCTTCCAACACAGATATGTTTGTTCTTCTGGCAGCCCATGGCACTTTCTGTATTCTTCTCCAACACCATAATTCAAATGCATCAATTCTCTTACGTTCTTTCTTTTTCACTGTCCAACTTTTACATGTATATGAGATGATTGAAAATACCATGATTTGGGTCAGGTGCACATTACTCCTTGAACTGATCTCTTTGCTTTTGAGCACTTTAAAGAGCTCTTATGCAGCATATTTGCCTAATGCAATGCATCATTTGATTTCTTGGCTGCTGCTTCCATGAGCTTCTGTTTATGGTGACGGAAACGTTGGCAACAGATACTGGTGATGGTTGCACAGCATGATTATTGTAATTGATGTCACTAAATTGTACCCATGAGAAATGTTAAATAGGCAGATGTGTTAAGTGCATACTTTTACAACAACAAGAAAGAAACATTAGCTTCTTACAGCAATAATTCAGGACTTTCAACTACTAACAAGCTATCAGAAAAAAAAAAATCGCTAAAACAAAATAGAATGTGATATTCACATAGTGAAATAGCAAACCAAACCTGTTGACATTTGAGTCAAATGTGACTCTTAGAGTCTCCAAAGGACATAGTAGAACTGCCTCAGAGGGTTTTCCAAAGCTTTGCAGAGGAATCTTGGTGTATCATTGTGGGATACTGCACTGGACTGCAACGTTGGTTTGAACCACAAGGTTGGCAGATCAAATTAACCAGCTGCTCCTCTGAAACCCTATTCAGGGTTGCTATTAGTCAGAACCAAGTGGACAGCGTTTAACAACAACAACCTTTACAGAAGAAGACTGTCACATCTTTCTCCTGTGGAATTTTTGGTAAACAGCCCAGTGCTGAGACACTGTGCCACCAGGGATCCCTAAAGAAACGCAAATGTGTTATACATAAGGACACTATCAGACATATAAAAAATGTCTACAAATGCTAATTTCTCTCATTCTTTGACAAATCAAGAAGTCATAAATTAAACATGAAATAGAGGGCTTGCATAACGCAAACATTCACACAAATTTAGAAGTTCATGATATATGCAGAAATATTTGTCATAATATGACTGTTATTATCTTTACTATATAAAGGTACTCATAAGTCAATAAGAAACACATTGCATCTAATTTTAGAAGATTATGGCGTTAAAAAGAGGAGAAATATAAAATAATGATAAAAAGTATAAAGTACATTTTATAAAAATGAAATATAACTTTAGCTAACAAATTAGTAAGTATGGAGATACAATATGATTTATTGTAGGTAAGAGTGTTACAGGAGCTCCCATAACTTCTTCGGAAACTATGAATTGATATGCATTTTGTGGAGCAAAGTGACTGTTCAGTCCTACCAGCAGCTCCTTGAAAACCTTTCACAGGGTCGCTATGAGTTGGAACAAACTTGATGGCACTTAACAGCAATCAGTCTTTCTTAGGAGCCCTGGTGTGTGCTGTAGGATAAACACTGGACTGCTAACCCACCAGTTGCTCCTTGGAAACCCTATATGGGGTCCTGGTGTGGCACTGTGGAATAAAGCACAGGATGACAGGATCAGTTTGAAGTACCAGCTCGGCAGGTCAAACTCACCAGCCACTCCTGGAAACCCTATACAGCCACTCCTTGGAAACCCTATGAGTTAGAACTGACTCCACAGAGTTTAACAACAGCAACAAATGAGTTTAAACCAAAATATCAAACCAGACACTTAGCAACAACAATAACAACAACTTATCTCAAGAGATTAAAACATGTCCATTGTTTTTTAATGTTTTATTGTGAATTATGTGATAGTTTACATGGGATAACATCAGTCTTACATTCATTCTATCGTATATTGTCTCATTGCCATGGTACAATCCCCTCCATGCAATCCTTCCCCCATACCCCCCAGGTCTTCAGCACACAGTCGCTCTCCCTCTCTGGATCTAAAGTCTCCAGCTGCTCCATCGCTCCACATCATCATCTCTGGCTCCATGTCCATGT
>NW_006408674.1:4609439-4611750 GCF_000296735.1 Chrysochloris asiatica
TTGCAGAATGTGCCCTTTGGTTGTTTAAATTATTATATATTCCACAGTGTATACTGCCCCAAAAATATACAAAAACAGGGAATAGAAGCAAATACTGTTGAATGATGATGCATGGAGGAGACTGTAATCATAGCCATGAAACAATGAGTATAAATCCAGTGTTCTCCCATGTAAACTATCACTCGTCACAATAAAAACTTTTTAAAAAAAGAGTAATTCTCACTTCTACTCTAAAAAAAAAGAAAGAAAGAAAGAAAGGAAAGAAGTAATTACAGATTATTTCTTACAGATTTTGTTGCTGTTGTTAAGTGCTGTCGAGTTGGTTCTGACCCATAGAGACCCTATAAAGGGTTTCTAAGGAGCAGCTGGTGAACTTGAACTGCTGTGTACTCATATATATGAGGGGGCTTCAAAAACTTTGTGGAACAATTGCATTATCTTTTAATTCCATCATTCTGTGAATTTTTTGATGCTCCCTCATATATGTGTGTGCATGTATACACAAGGGTAAGTAAAAAATAATTACTACTCAGGTTCTGGTTCATATAGGAACAAGTTTATTCCAAACAAAATATACTTAAACATGTCACTGTGATGTCTGGATGGATTCATACAAGTTCTCTCAGTAATGCATTTGTCTTAGTGTCATTGTTGTTAAGTGAGTGCTGTATAGGGTTTCTGAGGAGCAGCTGGAGAGCTTGAACTGCCAACCTTGTGGTTCAAACAGACCTTGCAGTCCAGGGCATTAACCCACAGCACTACACCATGACTCCTTTAGCTATTAGAAACCCTTCCAAATGAAGGTGGCTTCCCATCAGAACCAGTGCTTCCAAAGGGATCTGCTTACTCATTCGCTGTCATCAGCAGACTCACTGAGACCCTGCTTAGAATTTCTAATGCTATTTATCTTTATGTGAGCAGAATGCCTCATCTTTTTCCTGTGCAGTGGCTGGTAGGTTTGAACCACTGACCTTGTGGTTAACAGTCTAGTGCTTATCCTATAGCACAACACCAGCACTCTTAGAGGATCTACAAGGTCAGTTAAATTCAAGACAAAGAGGTCAGCTCAGGAGATGATGGCGTCAGTTTCTTGGGATCCTAATGCGATTATTTGATTGCTTTTCTCAAATGACACAGGACAATCAAGAGGTTTCTTATAAAGAAGATTTAAGAAAGTTGAAATCAGCATTGGTGTGAAAAAGGCCAGGAAAGTTGCTCTGAGGAATATTTTCCCCATCATAACAATGCACCTGCTCATTCTTCAAGGATAATAAGGGTTATCCTACGAGGATTTAGTTGGGAAACCTTACCCATCCATCCTATGTCCCTGATCTTGCCATTTCAAACTTCTTTGGTTGTTGCCCAAGCGCAAGAACATTTGAGAAGAACACAGTTTGAGCCCCTCCAAACTGTCATTTTGATATGGTGTAATTAGAAGATCACAGAAGTTTTTCAGAGAAGAGTTAGAGAGATGAAAACATCACCTTCAGAAATATATAGATCAAGATGGAGGATATGTCAAGAAATAGTTTCACATTTTGATATTTTCATTTAATAAAGGTTTCTATAATTTTGCAGCAATTATTTTTAATTACCCATGCTTGTGTGTGTACATAAACACACACACACACACACACACACATATATGATGGTGGTGTTGGTTATGTGTGTGGAGTTGGTCCTTACTCATAGTGACACTGCATAGGGTTTCAGAGGCTATAATATTTACGGGAGCAGAAAGCCTCATCTTTCGCCCACGAAACTGCTGGTAGTTTCAAACAGCTGACCTTAAGGTTACCAACCTAACTTATAAGCACTGCACTACCAGAGCTCTTATATAGATAAAACATTTAGTGGGGCATTATTTGCATGACCAACAGTGGACACCTCCACCTGTAGAACTAAGTCATACACATTTAAAACCATGTTTTAGAAGTGCATTTAATAGCTTAGAAAAATCTTTTACATAACTTTAAGAAAATAAAAAAATCTACACAGCCATGTTGCTACTGTTGTTGAGTGCCTTTGAGTCCGTTTTGAATCATAGGGACCCTGTATACAGTTTCCGAAGAGTGACAGGTGAGTTCGAACTGCCAACCTTGCAGTTTAAACTGACTTTGAGATCCAGTGCTTATCTTATAGCAAAACCCCAGTATAGATGTATTATAAGAAAATGTGTGATCTATATAATAGTACATTTTTACAAAGTGTCTATTAGATTTTTAAAAAATGTTTTATTGTGAGTTATGTGATTGTTTACATGAGAGAACATTAGTTTTACATTCATCCTATCGTATATCGTTTCATTGCC
>NW_006408674.1:4612300-4620830 GCF_000296735.1 Chrysochloris asiatica
TTTTGGGTAGCCAATGTCCAAGTTGCCCATCCCTGTCTACTCTGTGTATGGAGGGGGTGGGAATGATCCTTGCTGTAAAGATTTGTTCCCTCTGTGCAGCTACTGCATCCATAAGTGTAGGTCAAGTTCATCAAATTGTATCAGATTACTCTTTTTTTCCTTTTCTTTCTTTTTCTAGTTGAGCTCTGATCATCTAGTCACTGAAGCCAGGTCAAGTGGGTATTATCTGCAGGTGTGGGTGTTCTTATGCATATACTCTCTCTTCTTACCAGCTTCACTCTCCACTCTAGTCCTCTGTGGCTATGTCACTGACTCTGGACCTAGGAGTACCCAGATCTTGCCACACTGCTGGCCAACCAGATCTCTACCCAGGTTCATAGGAGTCTATAGAACATTGTAGGGCTTAGCTCGCAGCTTTATTGCTGTTTTTTCCTCATTTCCCCTTATCATAGGTGACGAACGTGGTCTCCAATCAGAGTGCATGTCTGTTCAAATATTCCCATTGAGTCTAAGTCTTGAAAGGGGGTTTATCCTAAGGAGACCCAACTGCTTGCCTTGATGTCTCCTGGGTGAGCAAATTGCTTATTCTTGTAGTAATCAGTCAGACTGTCATTATGGTTTTATAGTTTTCCTGCCATTCTTTCTTTTAAGAAGTATCTTCTGTTCTTCTAGCCACTCCAGACTGGTCTACTTGTACTTTCAAGTGGACATTTCCCACCTCAGAAGAGTCTGGATGCAGTTCGATAGTCTACCTATGGTGTTATGTAATGCAGAGGCTCCACAAAAGGCCTCCTTCACTGGGCATGTTGTATCCCCATTTTAGGTATTCCAATCATTCATAGGCAGAAGACAGACTTATAAGCTCCCTATGGTGATATTTCTGGCTATTCCTTTCTCTGCCCCTCAAGTGTCTATTTTATAATGGTATACAAGGGAAATCAAGATTCAAAAGACAGCCAAGCATCTTAACACTATGTCTCCTCTTTTGCCTATTCCAGCCATGTCTCAATCCCTGTATCCCAGAGCCCTGTTGTTCCAATGTTGTGCATACATCATTATTTACTTCTGTCCCACTTAGCCCATATCCCGGTAACCAGCAAATCCTTCAGTAGGGTTTCTTTTTTTTTTTTTAGTCTTTTACAGTAGTGGTCCTATGCAGTATTTCTCCTTTTGTAACTGACTAATTTCACTCAACATAATGCCCTCAAGGTTCATCCATATTATGCGGTGGCTTGCAGCTTCCTTGTTGTTTTGCAAGGCAGCATAATATTCCATTATGTGTATGTACCACAGTTTGTTTATCCATTCTTCAGTTGATAGGCACTTTGGCTGTCTCCATCTTTTTGCTATTGCAAATAGTGCTGCTATGAACATTGGTGTGCATATATCTGCTCGTGTTATTGACTCGTGTTTCTTGTGGGTAAATACCAAGTAGAGGAATTACTGGATCATAAGGTATTTCTATTTCTAACCTTCTGAGGAAGCACCATATTGCTTTCCAGAGAGGTTGCCCCATTTTGCAGTCCTACCAGCAATGCAGGAGTGTCCCAGTCTCTCCACATCCTTGCCAGCATTTATAGTCCTCTACTTTTTTTTTTAAATCTTTGCTGTTATTGCTAGTGTGAGATGATATCTCATTGTTGTTTTGATTTGCATTTCTCTAATGGTTAGTGATTGTGAACATTTCTTCATGTGTTTGTTGGCTTCCCAGATCTACTCCCTGGTGAACTGTCTGTTCATGTCCTGTGCCCATTTTTTAATTGGGTTATTTGTCTGTTTCTTGTAGAGGTGTTGTAGTTTCCTATATATTTTAGAAATGAGTCCCTTGTCTGATGTGTCATTGCAAAATATTTTTTCCCATTCTGTGGGTTAGATTTTTATATGCACTGAAAACAGTGCCAAATGGGAAGACATCAAACTGTAAATAGCAATGGAAGGATTAAGTGTGGATTTTCTTTCCACTTTAATGCTTTATTTTTCAAATTGTCTCCTGTAGATATATTCTAGTCTAATAATTATTACAAATGTTATTTTAAAAAATGAG
Organism: Chrysochloris asiatica; assembly: GCF_000296735.1. Taxonomy (NCBI): domain Eukaryota; kingdom Metazoa; phylum Chordata; class Mammalia; order Afrosoricida; family Chrysochloridae; genus Chrysochloris; species Chrysochloris asiatica. The sequence goes on from NW_006408674.1 coordinate 4,614,345, forward strand.
TCATCTGGTTCAATAGTGTCTCTGACAGATGGTATGCCAGCCTGAACACTTCCAGTGTTATAGGGGTCTCACATTCCCCAGATTATTGATTCCTTTATGTGACAGTTATAATTAATAGAAAATGTCCCTTATGCTGAACCAAAATCTGTCTTCCTGTTAACTCTGTCCATTGGTCAGAAGTGCATCTTCTCTTCCATATGGCACTTCCTGAGTATCTGTGGCAGTTGTCATGCCAGTCTGGGTTTTTATTTTCTTGGTTAAATTCTCTCAGCTTCTTTAACTCTACCTAGGCTGGATGGTAGTGGGTGATAGAAAAAAAACCACCATGGATCACATGATATTAGTATGCAAGACCAATGATGCATTCATTGAAAGTATTTTCTTCAACAGCATAAATGGTTACTAGATACATGGTCCTCACCTAATGGAATACAAAGGAATCAAATTGACTACTTCAGTTAAAAGACACAATAAAGAAGTTGGATACTGAAAGTTAGTACAAGGCCAGGACCTGACTGAAGAATAGACCATCAATTCTTCAAAAGCAAGTTGTAGTTGAAGCTGAAGAAAATTAAAACAGACCCATGAAAACTAAAGTATGACCTTGAGAGAACCCACTTGCATTTGAAAACCATTTTGAGAATAGATTGGACACACTGGACACATAAATGAAGACCACACAAGTTGTGAGATGACATTAAGAACATCACACATGAAGATCTCAAAAGGTCATTAGCAAGACATAAAAGGAGATAAAGTGCAAAATTGATGTCAGAAGAGACTCTGCAACTTAATCTTCAACATAAATTGTTGTTGTTATGTGCCATTGAGTTGGTTCTGACCCATAGCAACCTTGTGTAGTTCAAACCAATTTTGCAGTCCAGTGCATTAACCCACAGCACCACAATAGCTAACATAAAAGGAAGAAATAATGAAGCCACAAAGTGAAACAAAGCATGGATTGAAAACACAAAGTGTACAAACACCTGTAGTTACAAAATAAAAAGGGAAAGACATGCTGGGCATTTTTTCAAGCTGAAAGAACCAAAGAAAAATGTCAAGCCTTGAGTTGCAATATTGAAGGATTCTATGGCAAATAATTGAATGATCCAGGAACCATCAAAAGACGATGGACGGACTACACAGAGTCACTGTACCAAAAAGAATTTGCATATTTTCAGGAGATAGTATAAAATCAAAAGCTGATAGTAGTGAAGAAATTTGTACTAAAGACATTAACAAAAAAACAAGGCTCCAGGAATTGATAGAATACCAATTGAGATGTTTCAATAAATGGATATAACACTGGAACTTCTCACTAATCTGTAAAAGAAATGTAGAAGACAGCTAACTAGAAGTGAACAATATTTGTTTCCTTTGTAAAAGGTGATCCACCATAATGTGGAAACTATTGAGCAGCGTCATTCGCATCACACACATGTAAGTTTTGCGGAAGATAATTAAAAAACTGTTGTAAGGGTACATTGACATGGAACTGTCAGACATTCAAACTGTATTCAGAAAAGGACATGGAATGAAGGATATCAGATATCATTGCTGATTTCAAATGGATTTTGGCTGAAACTAAAGAATACTATAAAGATGATTACCTGTTTTTGTTGACCGTACAAAGACATTTGACTGTATGAATCATAACAAATTATGTATAACTTTATGAAGAATGGGAATTACAGAGTATCTAATTGTGCTCATGTGGAGTCTGTACATATGCCAATAGTCAGTGATTCATACAGAAAACAGGATACTGCATGGTTTTAAATTAGGAAAGTTTCTGTCTTTTTCATCATATGTATTCAATCTGTAAGCTAAGCAAATAATCTTTAAAAATTGGACTATATGAAGAACATAGCATCCAGATTGGAAGAAGACTCATTAACAAACAGCAATATGCAAACGACGCAGATTTGCTTACTGAAAACAAAGAGAAATTGAAGCAGTTACTGATGAAGATCAAAGAATACATCATTCAATATGGATCACACCTCAATATAAGAAAAACAAAAGTCCTTACAATTGGACTAATAATTAATATCATCATAAACTGAGGAAATACTGAAGCTGTCAAAGATTGCATTCTACCGGGATCCACAATCAACACCCATAGAAACAGCCATCAAGAAAGAGTGGAGGCTGACCATGTCTCTGGTCACCAGGGAACCATGTGGAGCAAGAAAGAAGTGTACCTTTATCATTGCCAGTCACTGATGTGTACATAACCTAAGGTACAACTATTCGTCTTTCCCTGTGTGGAATGGTGAAAACTGAAGATTGTTGGGAACAATTAGTTCAACATCATTATCCATGATCTTGAGACCAGAGCAGTTAGATGATGCCTGGCTTCCATTACCAACTGCTCTGAAAACGATCCATGGGTGTTGATTGTGGATCCCAGTAGAATGTAATCTTTGACAGCTTCAGTATTTCCTCAGTTTATGATGATATTAATTATTAGTCCAGTGGTAAGGACTTTTGTTTTCTTATATTGAGGTGTGATCTGTACTGAACGATGTAGTCTTTGATCTTCATCAGTAACTGCTTCAAGTTCTCTTTGTTTTCAGCAAGCAAATCTGTGTCACTTGCATATTGTTAATGAGTCTTCCTCCAATCTGTTTGTTAATGAGTCTTTCTCCAATCTTGATGCTGTGTTCTTCATATAGTGTTTACCTCTGCTTTATTGACTGCGCAAAGGCTTTTGATTATATGGATCACAACATTGGGAAGTATAATTATTCCAGAACACTTAATTATGCTCATGAGGAATCTGTACCTGGGCAAAGAGGCAGTTGTTCGAACAGAACATGGAAACACTGAATGTTTTAAAATTAAGAAAGACTACGACAAGGTTGTATTCTTTCACCATACTTATTCAACATGTATGCTGAGCAAATCATCTGAGAAGCTGGATTATATGAAGAAAAACGTGACATCAGGATTGGAGGAAGAATCATTAGCAATTGCAATATGCAGATGATACAACCTCGCTTGCTTTAAGTGAAGAGGACTTAAAACATTTACTAATGAAGATCAAAGAGCTCAGCCTTTGGTATGGATTACATCTCAATGTAAAGAAAGCAAAAATCCTCACCACTGGACCAATAAACAACATTCCTATCAGTGGAGAAAAGATAGAAGTTGTCAAGGACTTCATTCTTCTTGGATCAACTATCAACACTCACGGAAGCAGCAGTCAAGAGATCAAACGATGTATTGAATTAAGCTGCACAAGACCTTTGAAAAGTGTTGAAGAGTAAAGATGTCCGCTTGAGGACTAAGGTGAGCCTGACCCAAGCCATGGTATTTTCAGTAACCTCAAATGCATGTGAAAGCTGGACAGTGAATAAGGAAGACCATAGAAGAATTGATGCCTTTGAGCTATGGTGTTGGAGGAGAATATTGAAAGTGCCATGGGCTGCCAAAATAACCAATAAAACCATTTTGGAAGAAGTGCAGCCAGAGTGCTCCTTAGAGGCCAAGATGACCAAACACCGTCTCTCATACTTTGGACATATTGTCAGGACGGAGCAGTCGCTGGAGCAGGATATCATGTTTGGTAAGGTGGAGGGTCAGAAGAAAAGAGGAAGACCCCCAACGAGATGGATTGGCCAAGTGGCAGCATCAATGGACTCAAGCTTGGCAACAGTAGTGAGGTTAGCCCAGGATCGGGCACTGTTTTGTTCTGCTGTGCATAAGGTTGCTATGGGTCAGTATTGACTTGATGACACCTAACAACAACAACATAGAGGAATAGGAGGAGCCCTGGTAGTATAGAACAGGCACACTCAGAGATGGATCAGCTTCCTTTTACCCAAATGTCGTTATTGCTAAGTGCCAACAAGTGGTTCCCATTCATAGTGACCCTGTATAGGTTTTCTGAGGAGCAGCTGGTGAGTTTGAACTGCCAGACTTGCAATTCAAATGACCTTGTGGTCCAGTGTTTATCCTACAACAGCACACCAGGACTCCATTTACCCAAATAGAGAGGACTAAAAGTCTCTGGGACATCCCTTCCTTCAGGAGTCACCATTAGTATATTATACACATTTTCCATGAAACTAAAGTTTTCTAAGTTCTTCTTATGCCCAATCACAACTTGCATAGTTTAAAAAAGTCTTTGTCTTAGTCAGGATTCTCTAGAAAAATAGAACCAGTAAATAGATATATAAGGGATCTTTAAAAAGTTCATGCAAAAAATACATTATCTTCCAATTCCATATTTTTAATGAACTTTTTGAAGCTCCCTTGTAGTTGTAAGTAGATATCATTTTACTTTAAGGAATGGGCTCACACAATTGTGGAAGACTGGTAAGTCAAAAATCTATAACACATACAACAGGCTAGAGATTCTCTAAGACTTGTATCCCCAAATTCATAGTCTGGTGATGAGAAGATTGAAGGATGAGAGAACTCTGGCAGAATGCCTATTTATTGTCTGGAAGCAGAATATACCATAGGGAATCTCATCTTTTGATCTTCAACAATTGGTTAAAGTCCACCCATAGCTATGGGAATATGGTACTCCATAGGATAATCACTGGATTTCAAACTACAAGGTGGGCAGTTCAAGCCTATTAGACAGTCAGCAGGACAAAGTTGATTCTTTCTGCTTCCACAAAGATATACAGCTTTGGAAGCCCTATATGAGTTTGATATGATTGGAACCAACTTGATGGCACTTAACAACAACAACATTAAACGTATAGGCCCACCTGCATTTTTAGGACAGTCTTTAATCACATTTAAATACTTCATAACTAATTAGATTAGTGATTTGTCAAATAATTTAGCACCATGGTTTAACTAAATTGACACATAAAATAAACCATCACAATTTTGGCCATATTCATGAGAAGAAAGAGAAACTTGAATCTCTCAGGTCAGACATTCAATACGGATAGGGTCTCAAGGTTAAAAAGTTCCATCTGAGACATACACAATTCTTAACTAAAGAAAAAGAAAATGGAGCTAATTAACTAAGTAAATCAGTTGTTGTTGGGTCAATTCTGACTCATGAAAACCTTTTTGTGTGTCAGAGTAGAGTTGTGATCCAGAGGGTTTTCAAGGCTGAGATCGACCATTCAGAAGCAGACTACTTGGTCTTTCTCCTGAGGTGCCTCTGGGTAGGTTCAAACCACCAACCTTTCAATTAAAAGCCAAGTGTTTAACTGCTTGCAACACCCAAGGAGCCAATAATAAGTAAGGGAGGATGTTTACAACCCAAGGTGACACAGGTACTTACATTTAAGATGAATTTCAGATTCCCCATTCTTTAACAATTTTCATGATCATCGTGGTCCTGTTTAGATCACTCTCTACAAGCACTCTATATTGTCTCGGGATGGAGACTGAGATCTGCCGGGGAAAGTCTTGTGTACATCTTTGTAGTTGAGTATGTCCATTTGCTCTATAGAGCTCTCCCAGAAAGAACTGTGTCGGAGGATTATCAAACACTGACCAGATATAAAATGAGAATTCACAGATCTTTTTGCCACTTGTTGTTTGTCCTGAGATGCTCTCTTGGTTCACACCTACTGCCTCTATCAATGCCCTTCCTGCTGTCTTTCAGCCGTCAGTTCTGATTGTGCATCCTGATTTTATTATTTCTTTTGACTTAACTTTGATTAAAATTATTGTGGTTAATAATTTGCTTTGGAACCTCTGTCATCATTCAAGTCTGTACAATTTGGACATCTTGTTTGTTTACCAACTTGGTGATCCATTCCTTGTCTAATTCATTTCTAATTGCCATCAACCTTTCTTCTCCCCTAGTGCCCTATTTCCTTATTATGTTTGAGCTTTGTCCCAAACTTCCTCCTAGAGACTTTCATCCCTACTTTCCCTTGTGAGCATTTATCTAATATTTTGGTTAAATATATGAGACTTACTCCTGATTCAGACATAGTTCTACATCACTGATTTATCTTATCTTCTTGCCAAGTCTTAATGTTTCCTTTTGGGTAAGCTTCCCCTGTATTCTCTGTCTGATGAATTGCTCATGTTCTATATCTCCATGGCATTCTTATTTTTTTTTTTCTGGTTTGTAGCATTCTTCATTATTACATTTTACATGTAACATCACTACACCATTTTGTTATATTTGAATATTAGTTTCATTTGAATATTAGCTCGCTGTTCCTCTGAAGAAAGATGAGGCTTTCTGCTCCCGGAAAGATTTGCAGCCTTGGAAACCCTGCACAGGTCACTATGAGTCGGAACCTACTCCACGATATTTATCAACAGCAACAACCCTCATTAAGCCGTTCTGATGTGGTGCTGTAGGTTAATGAGCAGGACTGCAAAGTTGATTTGAACTGTAACATCTGCAGTCACTCCTCGGAAACCCTAAAAAGGTCACTAGGCTGGAATGGACTCTATGACACCTAATAGCAACAACACCCTCACTAAATGGTGGCTCCATAAGATAGCACTGGACTGCCAACCACAAGGTCAGTGGTTCAAGCCCACCAA
>NW_006408674.1:4621254-4623714 GCF_000296735.1 Chrysochloris asiatica
TGACTAGGAAAGAGCTGCCTCTTCAAAGTAGTATTGACCTTAATAACGTGGATGGAGTTAAGCTTTCAGATCTTTATTTGCTGATTGATATAGCATAATCAAAATGAGAAGAAACAGCCGCAAATGTCCATTAAAAAGTTGGAAATCAGAGCATGGAATATACAAAGTATAAATCTAGGAAAGTTGGAAATTGTCTATTCAGCTTCAGAGAGATCTAATCTAAAAATCTATTGTTTGCCCAAACAAAGCCCCATCCCCTGAAGCTGTCTTTTTGAGCATTTTTAATGAACACAAACATAAAGACAAAAAGATGGTGGCCTTAGTATGTTACCATCCTGTCTCAGGGGAAATGCAGAAGGATATAGGTTCCAACTCACTGTTCTCCAAACTCCTCACACATAGCCTGGCCCTGCCTCATTTCTCTGAGGAACAAGTCTGATAATATCCGGCTCTCTTTACTTGTTTTTTTTTTTTTTAATGTCTGGACTGGCTTTCGATTGTGTGGATCATGACAAGCTATGGACATTATTTCAAAGAACGAGTATGCTGGAACACTTAACTGTGCTTATGAAGAATCTGTATATAGGCCAAGAGGCAGTTGTTCAAACAGAGCAAGGGAATGCTAAATGGTTTAAAATTAGAAAATATGTGCGGCCTGGTTGATTCTTTAACTTTATTTATTCAATCTGTATACTGAGTAAATAATCTGAGATGCTGGATTATATGAAGAAAAACATGGCATCACGATTGGAGGAAGATTCATTTACAACCTGCAATATGCAGATGATACAACCTTGCTTACTGAAGTGAAAAGGACTTAAATAATTACTGATGAAGATCACAGAGCACACAACCTTTAGTTTGGGTTTCATCTCAATGTAAAGAAAACAAAAATTCTCACAACTGGACCAATAAATAACATCCACATACATGAAGAAGAGATTAAAATTGTCATAGAATTCATTTTACTCAGATCAACCATCAACACTCATGGAACCAGCAGTCACAAAATCAAATGATGTAGTATAGTGCATTTGGCAAATCTGCTGCACAAGACCTTGTTAAAATGATGAAGAGCAAATATATCAGTTTGAAGACTATGGTACATTTTAACCAAGCCATCATAGGTTTTGTGGGGTTTTTTTTAAATGTTTTATTGTGAGTTATGTGATAGTTTACATGGGAGAACATTAGCTTTACATTCATCCTATCATATATTTTTCATTGCTGTGGTTACAATCCCTTCGATACATCATCAACCAACCAAAGGGTATACCCTACAAGCTTGCCATCTGATTGTCATCACACAGCCCCTCTCCCTCTCTGGGTCTAGAGTCCCCAGCTGCTCCATCTGTCCGTGTCATCATCTTTGCCTACATCCATTGAGTCTTAGTCTTGGCAGGGGGTTTTCCCTGAGGGGGCTTAACCACTTGCCTTGATGTCTCCTGGGCGAGCAACTTGCTTGTTCTTGTAGTAATCAGTTGGACTACCTATATTGTTTTGTATTTTTCCTGTCGGTCTTTCTTTCAAGAAGTATCTTCTGTTCTTCTAGCCACTCCTGACTGGTCTGCTTGTCCTTTCAAGTGGAAATTTCCCACCTTAGAAGATTCTGGATGGGGTTCAGGATTCCACCTATGGTCTATGTAATGCAGAGGATCCTCAAGAAGCCTCCTTCACTGGGCATGTTGTATCCCCATTTTAGGTATTCCAATCATTCATAGGCAGAAGACAGACTTACAAGCTCCCTATGGTGATATTTCTGGCTATTCCTTTCTCTCCCCCTCAAGTATCAATTTTATAATGGTATACAAGGGAAACCAAGATTCAAAAGACAACCACACACCTTAACACTATTTTCCCCCCTTTACCCATTCCAGAGATGTCTCAATTCCTGTATCCCAGAGCCCTGTTTTTCCAAGGTTGTGCATATGTCATTATTTACCTCTGTTTCACTTAGTCCATGCAAACCTGCCTTGCTCTTGCATTCCCCATCCCTTCTTGTGTATTGCTCTCCTCCCCAACACCCAAACTATGCTGTGTCTATTCCCTGCCCTGTGCTTCACCTTCCCCTCCCTCCCCTAACCCCACCTCCCACATCCTGATAACCAGCAAAGAATTCCCCACCCCCACTTTAGTTTGGGTTCTTTTTCTTAGTCTTTTACTATGCAGTATTTCTCCTTTTGGAGTCCTGGTGTGGCACTGTGGGTTAATGCGCCAGACTGCAAAGCAGTTTGAACCGCAAGGTTGGTAGTTCAAGCTCACCAACTGCTCCTTGGAAACCCTATACAGGGCCGCTATGGGTTGGAACCGACTCAACGCCACTTCACAACAACAACAACAATTTCTCCTTTTGTGACTGACTAATTTCATTCAACATAATGTCCTCAAGGTTCATCCATGTTATGTGATATCTTACAGCTTCCTTGTTGTTTTTCAAGGTAGCATAATATTCCATTGTGT
>NW_006408674.1:4628254-4630751 GCF_000296735.1 Chrysochloris asiatica
TTTGATTGTTCCTGTAGCGCTATCCTGACTTCTTCCTTATTTTTTTCAACTCCATTGTAAACTGTTTTGAAATATTTTATAATAATTTTTCTGAATTCCTTCTCAAGCATATCCAGTGCCTGCCCTCCTTCCAGAGTCTACCTCTAGGTCTACCTCTAGGTCATTTGTTTCAGGCCTATTATCTTGTTTCTGGATGGGTGCTGATATGGTCATCTGTTCTTGCTTTTTTGAATTGTTTAGTGTTTATCTGTGGCCTTAATACTTAATTGAGTGTGTGTTTTGGTATTTTTTATGCTTTCTGATTGCCTCCAGGTAGATGTGATCAGAAAGTGGGCTTCCCTTTTCACTTTTCTTATTGTTTAACTCAGAGTAACTTTCACAGATGTTGTCTGACTCCCTGGTGTATTACAGTTGGTATTGGTTCTTGCTTGGATTGTGGGGTGATAGCATGCTATTGCATCTTAACTGTATGGCAGCAATTGATGTCTCTTCTTAGCTAGTATAGGGAGAGAAAGAGCCCCCTAGAGGTAAAAAGAGGAACAAAACCAAAACACAACAGAACTAAATAAAAAACAAACAAACAAAAAAGAGCAACATCAAAAAAGCAAGGGGAAAAAAAAACCCAAAACCAAGAAGAAACAACCCACCCCCCCCTAACAAAAAAACAAATTGGATACTGTAGTGTATAATTGTGGGGAAAGGAGAGGAGTGAGAGAACAAAGAAAAAAGAAAAGGAAGAGAAAAGAAAAGAAAAAAAATCTGTAGCTTAATATGAGTATGTCTTTAATGTCCTCTTTCAGCTTCTTGTTTTCAAGGCTGTGTGATAAATTTCACAATGCCACTTTTCGTTGTTATGCTGTATCTCAGGATTTAAATTTTGGCCTGTTTTGTTTTTAAACTCCCTCCCTCTCCTCATCCTGTTCTGGCCTTTTCCCTATTAATAAACAGTTCAGGGCTGGCTGTGGCCATTTTAAGCTGCCTGTTTGTAGTGTAGTGGTTATGAATTTGGCTGCCAAGCCCAAGGCCAGCAGCTCAAAACCACCTGCTGTTCCGCAGGAGAAAGACTAAGCCCCTGCTCCCACAAAGATTCACAGCCTTGGAAATCCCATGCAGGGCCACTGTGAGCCAGAACCGACTTCCAGGTATTCAACTAGCAAGAAGGGCAAGTGCCTCTAAATGCTGACAGGATCTGTGTGCATGTGTGGTGGAAGAACTCTCCAGTGGTGGGGGTGGAGGGTGCCCACTCATTCAGGCTCCTCCTCTAGTCACCAGAATGAAGGTGTGCAGACAGCCAATGAACAGATACCAAAAAAAAAAAAAAATTCAGAACAAAGTAAAACCAAACAGATAATATTTTCGCCTTTGTTCCAAGATTCTCGCAATTGTTACTTCCTGGGGGGTCTGCTTGCTCCCCTACCTGGTACTGCCTGGTACTGTTGTTTGGTCTCATCTAAGTTGCCGGCTCTGGGCCATTGAGCCCAACAGATTCTAAAGTACGGGATTTTTTACTTCTGCTACAAGTTCCACTAGCTATAAGCCTTTAAACTTTTAAAATATTCCAGCCTATGTGGTTCAGAGTTTTGGAGCTCTTCCCTGAACCTGCTTGGTCTGTTATTTTGTGGTATTGCTGACGGAAACTTCACTGCACCTCTACCCCATCTGCCATCAATCCCCACCTCCAAGCCATGGTAGTTTCAATAAGCTCATAAGCATGTGAAAGTTGGACAGTGAATAAGGAAGACCATAGAAGGACTGAGGCATTTGAGTTATGGTGGTGAAGGAGAATATTAAAAATACCATGGACTGCCAAAAGAACAAACAAATCTGTGCTGGTTAAAGTTCAGCCAGAGTGCTTCTTGGAAGCTAGGATGGCCAGACTTTGTCTCGGACATATTATCAGAGGGACCAGTCCCTGGAGAAGAATATCATGTTGATAAAGTGGCAGGTTGGAGAAAAAGAGGAAGACCTCCAATGATATGGATTGATGCAGTGGAAGCAGCAATGAGCTTTGCCTTAGTGATGAGTGTGAGGTTGGCCCAGGACCAGGCAGTGTTTTGTTCTGTTGTGCATAGATAGGGTTGGTGTGATAAGTCTAAAATGCTGGTGGTTCACACTCACCCAGCATATCCATATAGGTAAGTTCTAGGGATCTGCTCTGTAAAGATTACAGCCAAGAAAACACTATGGGGGCAGTTCTGCTCTGTTGCAAGGGGTCACCATGAATCCACTGGATAGCACACAACAACAATGAGCATTATCAAACAGAGAAATGTAGACATGAAGCAGATATAATTTGACAGATTAATTCACAACAGTTTATGAAAAATTAACTAAAGTAATTTTTAATTAAAATTAATTGAATTGATTAAAACAGTGATAATGAAATTGTAAGGCAAAGAAATAAACCAGGCAGTAATTCTACTTCATAATTGTAGATTTCATACCATATGTGATCGGAATGCTTGTTTTTGTTTTTTTCTGTTTGTATTATTGATAC
>NW_006408674.1:4631477-4642119 GCF_000296735.1 Chrysochloris asiatica
GAACATTCGCTGGAGGAGGATATCATGTTTGGTAAGATGGAGGGTCAGAGAAAAAGAGGAAGACCCCCAATGAGATGGATTGGCCAGGTGGCAGCATCAATGGACTCAAGTGTGGCAACAGTAGTGAGGTTGGCCCAGGATTTGACATTGTTTTGTTCTGCTATGCATAAGGTCGCTATGAGTCAATGCCGATTCAATGGCACCTAACAACGACATATATATTCTATTTAAGAATTGACTCAACAAAACAGAAATAAATCTGGGTGATTTTGAACTGCTGTTAGACAAAATTCACATTAGGTCATAATAAGACAACTCAGCTGTTATTGGAAGGTGGGGGAAAAAATGGGGGGAAAAAATCCAATAGCTGCTGAGTCAAGTCAATTCTGATGCATGGAGACCACATGTGTATCATTGAACACCATGTAGGATTTTCAGCAGTTTTAATTTTTGGGAAGTGGATCACCAAGCCTTTCTTCTTAGGAGCTGCTTGTCCATTTGCACCACTCAGGTAAAACTGCTGCAGTGTCTCTTAGAAACATTGACAATTATACTCAGAATATTGAAGCAGGGTGTGGCTTCAATATTTCCTGAACTTGTTTTCTGACTGCTTAGCAATAGCTTTACATTTTCTTTTCATGGTTTTTCCAACATAGATTTGGCCAACTTATTTTGTTTTTCTTCAAAAGTCTGAGTGTAAGGAGATAATCTATCCACTACAAAGCCAGGCAAGCCTTGTAGCATGGTACAGCAAAATTTTTAGGAGTCTAGAATGCATAGTGGTTATGAGTTGCGCTGCTAACCTCAGGTCAGCAGTTCAAAACTACCAGCCATTCTGTGGGAGAAAGATTTCTGCTTCGGTAAAGATTTGTTGTTGTTGTTGTTGTTAAGTGCCGTTGAGTCGGGTCCGACACATAGTGACCCTGTACAGGGTTTCCGAGGGTGTAAATCTTTACGAGAGTAGAAAGGCTCATCTTTCTCCTGCGGAGCGGCTGGTAGTTTCGAACCGCTGACCTTAAGGTCCGCAGCCCGATTCGTAACCACTACGCTACTGAAACCCTATACATGGTCGCTATGAGTCGTAAGTGACTCCATGGCACACCACCACCACCAGAATACATTTTGAAGATTTGTAAGAGAAACTAATTCCAAAAGTGATGGAAAATGTTTATCAAAAAAGTTGATAAACTTCAAATGTGCCTTTGCTTAGCCTCACCCAGCCAGATTCTCCCATTTTCTCTTTGTCTTCAAGAAATGGAAGGCTCTTGTTCTGAATTTCTTTTGCCACTTCATGAATCATTCTTATCCTTTCTTTTTGTTTGTGTGAATATAACATCAAGATTTTATTTTTTAATAATAAAACAAGATGATGCTTAGAACTGGATCACCTAACCCTTTCTCTTATCTCCTCTCAGTTCAAAATGCTTGCACCTCTTAATAGCCAACATCCTCTTAGATCTGCACAATCTTTTTGCAGTTTTGCCTTCTTCAGGAAAATTGGCTTATTCCACTATATCCACTCTGCTTCCTGTCATCACACCACTTTCCCTGGGCATACAGACAAACTTTGCCCTTCTTATACAGTGTCACTTTGTGGGGTTGGTGCTTGCCACACTACTTACAGAAAGTTTGCGGGAGTGCTACCAGCATGAAAAGCTCATTCTTATTCCTCTTCCTTTACCTTTTATTTTGCCAACTCTTTAACTACATGTACATATTTCACTCTTATCTTACTGCCTTATTCTGTTTCCATGGAAAACCTTGGCAACTACACCATCTACTACAATCTCTATTTTATTGACTTGCTGATCTCTTTTCTCACTTTGGTTCCTGAATGCCCAACTGTCTGCTGAATCTCTCTACAGTGGCACACTGCCTAGATCCCAGACATAATGTTGTTGTTAAGTTGCGTCAAGTCAATTCCGACCCATAGTGATCCTGTATAGAGTTTCCAAGGAGCAACTGGTGAGCTTGAAGAACCACTGATCTTGCATACATAACAGTGATAACTAAATGCAGCATCCACCATCTACTCATTTAGTCAATACCCCTTTGTTCGAACATCAATTACATGGTTAGGTTTTAGTTACTCTGCTGGTATACAAATGATAAAGCTTATTCTTTGTGTGTGTGTGTGTGTGTGTGTGTGTGTGTGCTCAGTCCCTCTCTCCATGAGTCTAGAGTTCTCAGCTGATCCCTCTCTCCATGTCCTCATCTCTGCCTCCATCTCTGGTGTTGCTGCTTCTCTGCATAGGGTCCTGCATTCTGCTTGTGCTCTTCTCCTTTGATGGTCCTAGGGTCCTCTGTTTCTGGACTGTAAGATCAACTACTCCCCTGTTTTTGTTACAAAACTTCTACCTTTACAGTTGTGACAGTCACAATTACTCATGATAAAAATTACTCACTAGAGAATCATAAGAATCTTATCTACATCTCTTTTCACCAGAGCTGTCTAGACCAGATGAATACTATTCAGTGGGGACTATATCTTCCCACACACACTCTTAAACCAAACTCCCTCTTAAAAACTTGTACACCAGTCACTTCATGCCTTTATTGCCCCCTCATTTTAGGTAGCAAAGGTCTAACTTGCCTGTACCTGCACCTACCCTGTATACAGAGGAGATAGGATTGATATTTGATATGAACAATTTTTCCCTCTCAGATGGTATTTTGAGCTACCACATCAATAAGTACAGAGGTCAAGTTCAGCAAATTGTAGCAATTTACACTAATTTCCTTTATCAAAAACATTGTTTTTTTTTTTTTTTAATCTTTCTCTAGTTGAGTTCTGATAATCAAGCCATCGAGGATAGATCAAATGGGTACTATCTGCAAGTTTAGGTATTCTTGTGCATCTCACCTCACTTCATATCTGCTGAAGGCTTATTCTTGTCCACAAAAGATTTAGAGTCCAGAGGCTAAGGTTAAAAAAAAAAGGAGAGAAAGAAAAAGTAGTGAGAAAAAAACAAATAAAACCAGTTGTCATGGAGACACATCAGACTCATGGTAGGTAGACCTGTGCTTCATGGAGTTTTCAATGGCTGACATTTTGTAAACCTGTGAATGAATGCTGGGGTGTGCCCAAGGTGTTCCTAGGGAACTTACTGCTACTACCCTGTCCTTCAGTTTAGGGTGTCTCCCTCCTGCCAGCCCCTTGGACATCAGTTACCTTTGGCTCCTTTCTTGTCTCCCCCTTTCTATTCAGTCAAACAAAGTCTTGTTCATTTCATGATTTCTATTCGTGGTGCCAGAGCACCACCGCCCTTCTGTGCTCCTCATCATTGCTCTTGATCAGCCTTTGTTCCCAAGGGTTTCTTGATGACAGCCTTTTGCTTCTCACCATTTTATACACACAGCAAGCGTTGAAATTCTAAATCCTAGCTCCAAGGGTGTCATGCCAGGCCAAAAAGTTTCAGCGGTCTCCATAAGAATAAAATCCATCTTCTCAAATTGCTACTGAAGACTCCATCTACTGACCATACACACACATATATACAAGACATGCACCACACCTGAGGGCTCAGGCACACCAGGTCACAGACTATTCCTTGAGTGATGTGTGTGCAAATTTGTCTCTGCTTTGGAGTATGAGTCTGGGTACCATAATGAGCATACATCAGACTACCCTGTATACCTAGCTTCCTGCCACACACACACACACACACACACACACACACACACACACAGAGCCCATAGCGGAGTCCAGCACATCTGTGGTGTCCAAATGCTTTCTGAATTGATAGAAATGCTTAGAAGTTTCATCAGCTCAAAGCAGTGAAGGGAAACAAAAGAGAGGCAGCACTCTGTCACAGAAAGAGCTTGGATTCTGCAAAGACCAATCGAGCCTGTGACGGCAGTTTATAGGTCAGGGCAGTCAGTGCTAGAGCATCCTCCTGTGAGAATTCAGGACACCAAGGACTGGATGGGGAAGGAGAGAGATGGGTCTTGGATGAAGAGTTCTTATCAGGATAGGATTGGAACTCTGGTCTTTGGACTCCCAGCTTCATTGTCTTCCCTGCACAACATGTGACCTCTGCAATTATGTTTTCCAGAGACAGGCTATAGTTGTGTTTCTGCTCACTCATTTTGTTTTGGTAGCTCCCAAGTTTCCAGGAAAACAAACTAGCAAACACATCTTAAGCTTCATTCAGGTTAATAGCGACAGGTGGGAGCATAGTAATGGGGGATAGGGGAGGTTCACCATGCTTCTGTTAAGGGTGCTGAGAAATTTTTGAAATGTATACTGATAATGGTTGAGCAATACAATGCACATACATAATGTTGCTGAATTATACATGTGAAGAATGATAAAAGGCAGCTGAGTTGTCATATGTTGTTGTTGTTAGGTGACATTGAGGTGGTACCAACTCATAACAACCCTATGCACAACAGAACGAAACACTGTCCAGTCCTGGACTAACCTCACAATTGACACACTTGGCCCACTGATGCTGCCATTTTGCCAATCTATCTCACTGGGGTGGGGTCTCCCTCTTTTTTTCTGACCCTCCACCTTACTAAACATGATATCCTTCTCCAGCAACTGCTTCCTCCTGAAAATATGTCCAGAGTATGAGAGATGAAGTTTGGCCACCCTGGCCTCCAAGGTGCACTCTGGCTACACTTCTTCCAACACAGATGTGTTGGTTCCTTTGGCAGCCCATGGTACTTTCAATATTCTCCTCCAACACCATAACTCAAATGCATCAATTCTCCTACAATCTTCCTTACTAACTGTCCAACGTTCGTATGCATATGAGGTTATTGAAAATATCATGCCTTGGGTCAGGAGCACCTTAGTCCTCAAGCTGGCATCTTTCCTTTTCAACATTTTAAAAAGGTCTTATGCAACAGATTTGTCTAATGTAATACATCATTTGATTTCTTGATTGCTGCTTGCATGAGTGTTGATGGTTTGTTTAAGAAGAATGAAGTCCTTGACAACTTCAATCTTTTCTCTATAGATAAGAGTGTTGTTTATTGGTCCAGTGGTGAAGAATTTTGTTTTCTTTTATATTGAGATACAATCCATACCGAAATCTGTGGTCTTTGATATTCATCAGTATTTTAAGGCCTCTTCACTTTCAGCAAGCAAAGTTGTATCATATGCACATCGCAGGTTGTTTATGAGTCTTCCTCCAATCCTGATGCCACATTTTTCTTCATATAACCCAGCTTTTCAGATTATTTGCTCATCATACAGGTTGAGTAGTGTTGGTGAAAGTTGACATATACAAGTACATAGTTACTACAGCAAAAATAGTATGCGTAATATATTTTAACTGAAAATAAAACAAAACAAACAAACTTTATGCCTCATTTATAAAACTCAGAGCTGTTATCCCAAAGTTCATCCCTATGTTCCAGAGACTTTAGGCTTGGGAAATTATAACTTGTAATTATAAGTTATAAGAAATTATAAGGCTTATAATTATAAATTATAACTTGGAAGGGTTCTCAGTGGTACCCTAGACCAAACCAGCCTCTCCTCCATGGAAAAAGAAATTTTGACAGGTACTTAACTTACCTCTGTCTGAAGTACATTGGTGGGTTATGAGATCAGGGACTACTGCCTGTGGGCAAGCCATTTAACTTCACTGATCTCAGTTTTTCATCTACGAAATGGAATAGGTTCTGGAATGATATGTTCTGGATGTTTCCTTGCCTCCTACCTTTAGCTTTTAAAATTTTTACATTCAGATGTTTTTGTGACAAAGACACACCTGGAGTCAACATTACTAATGCGTAGCTCTGCTAGGTCAGAAAGTATGTCTGTCTGTCCTTTTTAAAGGAAACTGTCTTCCTCATATAATGTGATAGCAATCAGTGTACAAGGAAAGGACAGTCATATTTCTTTCTCTCTGTTGATTGGCCTGAGTGGCAACCCAGGTCACCATACAGACTCTGTTCACCCTTGGCTGCCCTTGAGGAAATGAGATTTTCCCCTGAGTTCTCCAATTTTCCTGTGGAGGCTTGAAAGCCATTTAATTATACTCTGTCAGAAACCATGATCCTGGTCAGAGAAGAACAATGTCATTGGGCTGCTCAGGCTCTGGTGGCTGCTCAGAGGGCACACCCTTCAGCTTTTATCTGATCTTGGGGGGGGGCTTCCCCTCAGAGCTCACAATGGCCCATTCATGGGTCCTGACTCAAGTGGTCCAACCACCAGGAAACTGCTCAGATTTCCGTGACAGACACACAGAGAAGTCACGGGGAGTAGGGCCTCTGAACTCTCATCATTGTCAGGCTAATCTCAATGAGGCCTCCTGCCTGATAAATAGTCCAAAAAAGGGGCTGTCACCTCAGCTTGGCCTCAGATGAAGCTCTCTGCTGGGTTGTGGTAGCTCCAAGCAACATTAAGACCTTTAATGAGAAACAGAGAATGGAAATGTGCAATCTAAATTCAATCTCAAAATGAAAGCCATCTTCCAGGCCATATTACCTGCATAATCAGTGGACTGATTTTCAAAAGGGACCATCTCCCTTGGGAAATTTTACTGTATAAGTGATGAAAGGGTGTCTAGAGATCTCCGAATCTAAATACAACCCTGTCTTTATCTTTGTCCTCATCACGATGACTAACATTTATTGAGAAAGGACTAAACACTAAATATTCTTCTAAATGCTATGTGGGCATTATTTCATTTAATCTTCACAGGATTTTATGATGTAAGGCCTATAGTTATTCCTATTTTACAGCTGAGGAAACTGGGAGTTTGGAAAATTTGCTCCTGGTCACACAGATAGGAAGTTGTAGAAGTAGTAAACGTAGAACCCAGATTTGAAAGTAAACCCCAGTGAGGAGAAATTCTTTGCAGGCAGTAATACAAAACTGAAAAATAAACTGTGATAAACAGATGATACAACCTTGCTTACTGAAAGCAAAGAGGACTTAAAATACTTAACTGGTGAAGATCAAAGACCATAGCCTTTTGTATGGATTGCACTTCAATATAAAGAGAACAAAAATACTCACCACTGGACCAGTAAAAATCATCATGATAAATGGAGAAAACATTGAAGTTATCAATGATTTGATTTTGCTTAGATCCATAATCAACAGTCATGGAAGCAGCAGTCAAGAGATCAAACAACGTGTTGCACTAGGCAAATACGCTGTACAAGACCTCTTGAAAGTGTTCAAGAGCAAAGATAATCAGTCTGAGGGCTAGGGTGCACCAGACCCAAGCCCTAGTATTTTGAATACCCTAAAATGCATAGTGAATAAGGAAGACCGTAGAAGAATTGATGCATTGAGTTATGGTGCTGGAGAAGACTACTGAAAATACCATGGACTGCCAGAAGAACCAACAAACCTGTGTTGGAAGTAAGTACAGCTAGAATGCTCCTTAGAGACCAGGATGGAGAGAGATAGCGTCTTGGAAGAGCAGACCCTGGGAGCTATAGGTGTGGATTGTACCTCTGCCATCTGCTAGTCATGTCCATCAGTCTAAGCTTCCACTTTCTAATCGCAAACTGGAAGCAATCATTCAAAAACCAAACTGGTAGCTGGTCTGTTGATTCTGAGTCATGGAGACACCAACCAAGTGTGCAGAGTGGAATTGTTCAGCACAGTTTTTAGCGCTGTTAGAAGCAGATCTCCATGTGTTTCTTCTGAGATGCCTCTTGGTGAGTTCAAATCACCAACTTTCAGTTTGTTGTCAAATATTTAACCACTTACATCACCAAGGACATCTCTATCTATTAGGACTCTGAGAATTAGAGATAATGCACACAAAATGGACCCTCAATAGTTTTCAGCTTTGTAAAATAAGTCTTCCACTAAGAAGTAGCTGTTGTTTAGCATGACGAGTTATGAGGAATGCTTAACTGATAATAACACAACACAGCAGCATATTGTGATACTAGGATTGGGAATTTCTATATGAAATATTAGATAAGCGGATCCCAGTTTACTTTAAAATTCTTCACAGTTCACCACTATATTTTGATCAACGTGTGGAATGGATATTTACTGAAACTGAGGATAGTTACTGCCAGTGAGACACCTCTGAAATGGAACATAACATTAAAGCAGTTGAACAGAGAGTAGCACTCATATAAGTAAGAGTAAGAAGTGTTCCTAGGGTTTCTGGGAAAGAGTTCTGTTCCTTTGCCTTCTCCACAGTCTGATTACCATTGAGAAATATGATACAGAAGTTAGAAAGATGAAGATAAAGGTATCAGCTTTATGGCTGTAGTGTTGGATTGAAGAGCTGGGTTTTGCATTCTCCATGCAACCTAACTTGAAGGCCCTCTCCCAGAATTTCAGGCCTCCTTCTTTCTACCCACCAGTCCTTCTCAGGGGTTAGACTGTTACCTATAGCGAGCTAACATCGTGAGGAGACTGAAGATGGCTGTGTTGAAGATACAGCTTTTTCTGAAATGAAAGATGTCTAAGGGAACTGTGCCACACAGTCACACAGTCCCAAACCCCACCTCCCAACACACACAAATTTCACCACTCAAATAAGTAGTCTCCTCAGGAAGGAAGACAATGATCAGGAAGGAAAAAAGATAGAAGTGTTACTTCCAACTGTTTTATCCTGAAAGGTCGATTTTTTTCTCAAGAATATGAGGAGGACGAATAAGATAAACCTGCCCCAGAAATGTCACTAAGGTGGGGAGGTGGTGTGGACCACAACTCCTGGCAATGTCAAAGTGGATGACATCAAATGACCCCAAGGTAAGCTGTAGCAGCAAATTGCCCAGAATAGCAGTAGGTGGGGTCACCCAGTAGTGACTTTCTAAGGTTGGTATTACCCCTCACCCAGTATTGCAACTTGTCACTGCTCCCTTACCTCCCCAACCACCAGTCAGGGAAGAGGACCTCCGCCTTAGCCTACAGGAGAGGGGGAGAGCTGCAGAGAGAAACATGAAGGTCAGGGAAAGGCAGGGTTCAGGAGCTGGCCCCACACCACGGGGTGGGGGGGTGGGGGGGCTGACACCATGAGTAACAAACAACAGCACTATGTGAAGCCAACTATAGTCATGCCACTGCCTACTGCAATGTTACTGTTGTTGTTGTTAAGTGCCATCTAGTCAATCTCAACTCATAGCGATGCTGAAATAGGGTTTCCCAGGAGCAGCTGGTGAGTTTGAACCATCCATCTTGTGGTTCAAAGTGACCTTGTGCTCCAGAGCTTTATACCACAGCGCCACACCAGGGCTTCAACTACCACAATAGGAATGATAAATTCAAAGATATCATTAAGGATAATAGGACTCTGGAGCCTGGCTCCTTACTTAAGCAAAAGGAATCTTATTTTTGGCCAGTCAGAAGTTGCCAAACCAGGGAACACGAAACTCTCTGCCCTAAATAAGGCTAAGCACCAATTATAGTCAATCCGGTTTAAATCTTGCTTTACTTTCATGTTTTTTCTATGAAAGCTTTCTGGGGTTTCTTTGGGGAGCTCCCAGCTATTTTTGAATCCGTGTTTGAATAAACTCACACATACACACAATGATTTCCCACTTGATTTTTCTTTAACAAGGGAATAGAATTAAACCAAATGCCTTGCATCAGAAGTCTGTCGACAAATGTGGTCTGGTAATGCATGATTCTGCCAGAAAAGTGACCAGGTATAAAACAGGCATGTTGTTATTGTTATTAAGTGTGTGGAATTAGTTCTGTCCCATAGCAACCCTGTACAGGGTTTCCAAGGAGTAGCTGGTGAGTTTGAACTGCTGACCTTGTAGAGTTCTAAACAGGGATGAGAAGACTCAAAATATACCCATGGGTATTTTAACAAATACACAGATGCAAAGTTATACTATAGTTAGTTAATAGTTACCGCTAAGGAATCTGACCTTTTCCTTGATTCTTCAGTCTTTCATCAATATCACCCAAAACTTTTTTTCCTTGTTTTGCAGTTGAACAAGTCAAAGGAGGCCAAGAAAAGTGAAGAGTTAGGGCTCCAGGTTGGGTCTCCTGATAGCCAGGCCAGTCTTTTTCACTCTGATTCTGCCTTGCCCCTTCTAACAGGACAAATGGTACGAGCAGAGTTAAGGTATCAGTACCAAGCTGACCATTTAGGATGAAATTACTAAAGGTTGTCACCTTAGAGAGTACCAACCCAGCAAGTTCAAAGAAGACAAGTACAGCTGTCAATCAATAGGCACCAGAACAATGCACAATTTTGAGACCAGTTCCCTGGAGATAGACGAGAACATTAATAACATGATCTGCGTGTCCTTAACAAAGAAGTCGTGCAGAAATTAAGAAGCAAGTCGTGTGCTCAATTACTCTGAAGTCTAAATTATAATTCACTCAAAGCCAGAGGCTCTTAAAGATAATGAGGATGTGAGTTAATGTTCACTGGAAGTGTTTATGTACCTGGAATTGTGCTATGGGCTATGCCATTTAGTTTCTTGTGAATTAGATTCCATTATTACCTAAACTTTCATAGGTAAATAAATGTGCACATAAACACAGCTTCAGCCTGTCTAACAAGCCATCAAACATACAGAGTTTGCCCTCACCTCAATGCATATGCCTTTGTTGTTTGTTATCTGGAACATTCTTCCCTGATCTTGACAAAGCTGGTTCCTTCCTTGATACGTAAGTCCTTGACAACTTCAATCTTTTCTCCATTGATACGAATGTTGTTGATTGGTCCAGTGGTGAGAATTTTTGTTT
>NW_006408674.1:4643954-4651386 GCF_000296735.1 Chrysochloris asiatica
CTCATGACTAATCTGGAAATGTGTTTTTACAATGAATGCAACACCATTCCTCTTCAGTTTGTCATTGCCAGCATAGTAAACCATTTTGTTGTCAGATTCAAAATGGCCAATACTGGTTCATTTCAGCTCACTAATGCCTAAGATATCGATGTTTATGTGTTCCACTTCATTTTTGACAACTTCCAATTTTCCTAGATTCATATTTCATACATTCCATGTTCTGATTATTAATGAATGTTTACAGCTGTTTCTCTTCATTTTGAGTTGTGCCCCAACAGCAAATGATGGTCTCGCACGAGCTTTACTCCATTCGCATCATCACTGTTAACTCTACTTTGAGGATGCAGCTCTTCCCCAGTTGCATTTTGAGTGCCTTCTAACCTGAGGGGCTCATTTTCCAGCACTATATCTGACAGTGTTTCTCTGCTATTCATAAGGTTTTCAGTGATTAAATATTCTAAAAATTTTTGTCACTCCTTCTTCCTAGTCTGTCTTCATCTGGAAGCTCATCAGAAATCTGTCCACCGTGGCTGACCCTTCTGGTGTTTAAAATACCTGTGGCATTGCTTCCAGAATCACAGCAACTCACAAGCTGCCACAGTATGACAAAATGACAGACGAGTGGTGGGGAGGACTCCACAGTAGATGGTAAATAAACATTTACTTGGTGAGTAGATGCGGAAGAGTCATTATTAGCGAGCAGCAGAACACATCGGGTTTCTTCCAACCCCTGTCAGCGCTCCTAACCACCATTCCATGGCACTCTTCAGGGGATGGAGGAAGCCCCTTCTACTTCAAAGTGGCAGGTCTGTAAACAAACTCAGGGATGTTTTGGCGCCATGCTTATCAGTTTCCCACTGTAAGTTTTTGGGCTGATTAAAACCAGAGAAGTGACAATCATCAAAACATCTCTTAGAGACTGAATCCTCTTCTCCTTTTCTTTGACTATTTTCTTCCTCCACTTCTTATCCTGCCTTTCAGGAATTTCTATTAAGCAGATAGTGCAATATTTTTATTTATCTTCCATGTAACTGTTTTGAATAGCATAGTGGTTACAAATCGGGCTGTGAACTGCAAGATCAACAGTTCGAAACTACCAGCTGTTCCGCGGAAGAAAGATGAGGCCTTCTGCTCCCGTAAAGATTTACAGCATCGGAAACCCTGTGCAGGGTCGCTATGAGTCAGAACCGACTCCACAGCACTTAACAACAACAACAACAACTGTTTTGAATAGTTTCTCTCTCTGTTCCTTTGGTTTGCTTGCTGGGCAGACCTGTTTACCTGGCTTCAGTATGTACCTTATTAATTTGGCCTTTGCCTGTGCCCCCTCTGTTACTTCTCTTAGCCTTTGAATTTTTAGCCCAAAGATCAAAATGTTTATCAGGTTGTCCATTTTCTTACGATTGATTTTTAAGAATTCCTTGTCTATTTTGGATGCAAACCTCAAGCAGATAGGTGTTTTGTAATTTTGGTGTGTGTGTGTGTGTGTGTGTGTGTGTTTTCTCCCAGTCTGTGACCTTTCTTCTCATTCCCCTAACAGTGATTTGTGCAAAACAGACATTTATACTTTTAACAAAGTTGAATTTATCATTTTTCCTGGATTGTGCTTTTCGCTTGTATCTAAAAATCCATCATTAACTTCAAGATCATCAAGATTTCTTCTTTAAAGCTTTTATAGTTTAATTTTTAAAATGTTCTAAGATCCACTTAGAGTCAATTTTCATGCAGGGTATACAGTCCTGCATATGGAGATCCATTTTTTCCAACACTTTTTGTGAGCAGAGTACACGTGCTTCTTTGTTCAAGATCGGTTAACTATTGTTGGATGGGTCTGCTTCTGAGCTCTTTATTACAATTGCGTGAAAAATGACCTTACAGATAACATCTTTGTGAGTTTATGTTCCAGTGGTGAAATACCTGGGTCAAAGGAGTATGCATTTTTAATTCTGACAAACATTCCTAAATTAGAACCTATAGTATAGATATTGCCAAATTACCCATCTGTCAGCAAGGCATGTGAGTGCATTTTCCTAACAGTATCCTCCCCAAGCAGTATCTTCACAAATTTAATAGATAAAATATTTCTTCGAGTGGTTTTAATATGCATGTCTATTATTAATGAGATTAAGTATTTTATATGCTGTAGACAAATTACATCTATTTTAAATAGGCTACTAGTTTCTATCAATTGCCCATTTTTAAATTGGTTGTTGGGTGATTAGTTATGAATGTGTAAGAGTTAGTTATGTGTGGAAAGCATCAGCCTTTTTAATGATATTATTTGCTAATCATTAACCCTCTAGTTTTGATTTTGTTTATAGTCATTCTAAACCATGCAGTAAATTTGTAATTTTATGTAGTTAAATTTTACCAGTATTTATGTCATTTGTATTTTATGGTGGTGGTTATGTGGCGTGGAGTAAGTTCCAACTCATAGTGACCCCGTACAGGGTTTCTGAGTCTGCAAATCTTTACAGGAACAGAAAGCCTCATCTTTCTCCCATGGAACAGCTGGTAGTTTTGAACTGTTGACCTTAAAGGTTCACAGCCTGATTTGTAACCACTGGATTACCAGTGCTCCTAACATAAATAAAATATTTCTTATTACAAATTTAGAAAATAGCTTCTACACCTTCTTCTTTATTGAATAAGCACTGTTAAATTTAGTTTATAACCCCCTACCTGGTATTGCATTAGGCAAGTCTGCTGCACAAGACCTTTTTAAAGTGTTGAAGAGCAAGGATATCAACTTAAGTACTAAGATGCACCTGACCCAGCCATGGTATTTTCAATAACCTCTTATGCATGCGAAAGCTGGACAGTGAATAATGAAGACAGTAGAAGAATTGATGCTTTTGAGTTGTGGTGTTGAAGGAGAATATTGAGAGTGCCATGGGCTGCCAAAAGACCCATAGATGCATTTTGGAAGAAGTACAACCAGAGTGCTCCTTGGAGGCCAGGATGGCCAGGTTTAGTCTCTCACACATTGGACATGTTGTCAGAAGGGACCAGTCGCTGGAGAAGGATATTATGTTTGGTAAGGTGGCGGGTCAGAGAAAAAGAGGGAGACCCCCTATGAGATGGATTAGCCAAGTGGCAGCATCAATGGACTCAAGCGTGGCAATGGTAGTGAGGTTGGCCCAGGATCGGGCAGTGTTTCGTTTTGCTGTGCATAAGGTTGCTATGAGTTGGTACCTACTCGATGGCACCTGACAACAACAACAACCTGGTGTGGCACTGTGGGTCAATGCACCAGACTGCAAAGCCATTTAAACTGCAAGATTGGCTGTTCAAGCTCACCAGGTGCTCCTTGGAAACCCTGCATGGTCACTATGGGTCGGAGCCAACTCGATGTCACTTAGCAACAACAACAACATGTCATATACTGGAGTCTTATGTGGAGCTGTAGGATAAGCACTGGACTGCAGATGGGTTTGAACTGCAAGGTCGGTGGTTCTAACTCACCAGGCCCTCCTCAAAAACCCTATACAGGGTCGCTATGAGTCAGAATTGACTTAATAGCACTTAACAACACTGCCTTTTATTTGGAAGTCCTCTAAGAATTATTGTTTACCACGTATGTAGTCATATTTATTATATCACGAGACTGAAGCGATCAGTCAGTTTAAAACAAAGGAACAATTTAAGAATGGACTAATTATTTGGGGAGTTTAGTACCTTTGAGTCGGTTCCAACTGCTAGTGACCCTGTAAAGCGTTTCTGAGGATTGGCTGGTGGGTTTGAAATGCCCACCCCAGTGCTTATCCTACAGTGTCACAAACTCAAGACATTGTCTTAGCAGAATGATATTAAAGTCTGAGTCATATTCTACAACTTTCTTATTATCCAGACCCCCCCCAAAACCAGCCCATTGTTTTCAAGTCTATTCTGACACACAGAGCCCTTTAGGATAGAGTACAGCTGCCCCCTAAGGTTTCCAAGACTGTACTCTTTTGTGGAAGCAGACTGTCATGTGTTATGCAGTGGCTGGTGACTTCTAACTGAAGGCCTTTCATTTAGCAGCTGAATACTTAACCACTGTCACACCAGAGCTCCTTCCTTATTACCCTATGATACTATTGCTAAGTGTTGTCGAGTAAGGTTTTCAAGGAGCAGCTGGTGAGCTTGAACCACCGACCTTGCAGTTCAAACAGCTTTGCAGTCTGGCACATTAACCCACAGTGCCACATCAGGACTCCATTTATTTCCCTATGTTGTTGTTGTTGTTGTTGTTATGTGCCGTGGAGTTGGTTCCGACTCACAGCGACCCTGTACAGGGTTTCCGAGGCTGTTAATCTTTACAGGAGCAGAACGCCTCATCTTTCTCCCGCGGAGCAGCTGGTAATTTTGAACTGCTGACCTTGAGGTTCACAGCCCGATTTGTAACCACTATGCTACCAGAGCTCCTTATGGAGTAGTAAAAATTGTACTACTATTTTTCAAATTGAAGAGGAGGTATAGAGGAAGAAGGGAAAAGGAAAGGGGAAGTTTATACAGTTCTGCATCTCTAGCTTTTTCTTATCAGGTGCATACAATGATGTTTGCCCTGTGCTCTTGTTCCAGGATTCGAATAAAATAATACAAGCATTTAAGTGGAAAGTTAGTGCTTTAATTATAAAAACACTTATTGGTGTCGTACTCCTTCACTCTGGGTAGCTTCTTATCTGCTTTGAAGGTGTACTGGTGGTGGTGGTGGTGGTGGTGGTGGTGGGCCGTGGAGTCGGTTCTGACTCATAGCAACCTGGTATAGGGTTTCAAGCAGAAAGCCTCATCTTTCTCTCACATAATGAGAGTAGCCCCACTAATTCAGGTGCTAAAATTAGCTAATATTTTACAGAGATTTGACCTAAAGAGAAGCCAATTTTGTTTAGCTGTGAACTTTGCAGGAAGCTGGGGCCTTTGTTTCTTCGTCTTCTTTTTTTCCCCCCCTGTAGTGAAAGTGTCACTTCACAAATCTTGACCTCAGTAGAGATTGAATGAGAAAATGCCCAGGCTGACATTGACTTTTTAATATCTGACAGGACAGAGGGTTGAAAGCATCTATCAATAATTCATTTCAGGTTACAGGGCAGAACAGCATCCTGCTGTTTTCAAGCCATTAATTGGTTGTTAGACTCCATTAGGTCACTATGGATGTGAAAAGGCTGTCTAAAGTTTAAAGACACACAGATGAAAAAGGCAGCTCTTTTTAATTTTTTAATATTTTTTATACAACTGATGTGACTTTTTTTGACAATGGGAGGAATGCCTGGGTCAAAAAGGGTTTGGAAATTGAGCCTTGACAACAACCACAAAAAAAAGTTGCCAGCTTTGCCTTAAATCATTGCTCTTTCTACCAGGTATAACAAAATCTTTTTTGTAAGTTTCCTCACAGATTCATAATCTTAGAATGAGTGTTAATTTCAGATAATAAATCAATTACAAAAGTATAAATATTGTATGATCCCATTTATAAGATATATTTTACAGATTAACTAATGTGTAGAGACTAAAGTGATTACCAGGAGCGAGCATCAGGTGACCCCTGTGTGTTCTTTCTGGAGCAGAACTGAATTCCACAGGGTTTTCTAGGTTGTATTCATTCTGAAAGTACATTGCCAGCCCTTTTTACTATGAGGCTGCTGAATGGATTCAAACCTCCAAGCTTTCAATTATTCACTAAGCATAACTGTGCCATTTGTGCCAACCAGAGACCATGCATGGGGTCACCATGAGTTATGACCACCTTGATGGCAAAGTCTTTCTCTGTTTTAGAGATGGAAGGTGGAGAAAAGAGAGAGTAGTTGTTTGAGGTGGCGAGGCATGGAACTTCTGTCAAGGGGAAAGAAAAAAATCAGTGAGTGGCTAGTGATGATGATTGCACAGTATTATGAAAGCAATTCATGTCAATGAATTGTGCATGCAAAATGTCTTTATATATGTGCCACACAAATAAATGTACATATATACAGTTGTTAAATGCCATTGAGTCAGTTTTGACTTTTAGCAAACCTGTATAGGGTTTCGAAGGTGCAGCTAGTGGGTTTGAACCACTGACTTTGTGATTATCTGTCCAGTGCTGATCCCACAGTGCCACACCAGGACTCTCTCTCTCTCTTTATGTATATGTTGTTGTTGTTATGTGCCATAGAGTCAGTACTGGCTCATAGCGACCTTATGCACAGCAGAATGAAACACTGCCTGATCCTGGGCCAACCTCACTACTGTTGACACACTTGAGTCCATTGATGTTACCAATTGGCCAATTCATATCGTTGGGGGTCTTCCTCTTTTTCTCTGACCCTCCATGATATCCTTCTCCAGTGACTGGTCCCTCCTGACAATATGTCCAAAGTACGAGAGATGAAGTTTGGCCATCTTGGCCTCCAAGGAGCACTCTGGCTGCACTTCTTACAAAATGGATCTATTGGTTCTTTTGGCAGCCCATGGCACTTTCAATATTCTCCTCTAACACCATAACTCAAAAGCATCAGTTCTTCTACAGTCTTTCTTATTCACTGTCCAGCTTTCGCAGGTATATGAGGTTATTGAAAATGCCATGGCTTGGGTCAGATGCACCTTAGTCCTCAAGCTGACATCCTTGCTCTTCATCACTTTAAAAAGGTCTTGTGCAGCAGATTTACCTAATGCAATATGTCGTTTGATTTCTTGACTGCTTCTTCCATGGGTGTTGATAGTTGATCCAAGAAGAATGCAGTCCTTGATAACTTCAATCTTTTCTCCTTTGATAAGAGTGTTGTTTATTGGTCCAGTGGTGAGGATTTTTGTTTTCTTGACATTCAGATGTAATCCATACTGAAGGCTGTGCTTTTTGATCTTCATCAGTAAATGTTTTAAGTCCTCTTCATTTTCAGCAAGCAAGGTTGTATCATCTGCATATCACAGGTTGTTAATGAGTCTTCCTCCAATCCTGATGCCATGTTTTCTTCATATAACCCAGTTTCTCAGATTATTTGCTCAGCATACAATTTGAATAAGTATGGTGAAAAAATACAACCTTGTCATACACCTTTCTTAATTTTAAAACATTCAGTGTTCCCATGTTCTGTTTGAACAATTGCATCTTGGCTCAGGTACAGATTCCTCATGAGCAAAATTAAGTGTTCCAGAATTCTCACACTTCACAATGTTGTCCATAGCTTGTCATGATCCACATAATCGAAAGCCTTTGTGTAGTCAATAAAGCACAGGTAAACATCTTTCTGATATTCTCTGCTTTCAGCCAAGACCCATCGGACATCAGCAATGATATCCTTCGTTCCACGCCTGTTTTGAATCTGGCTTGAACCTCTGGAAAGCTCTCTGTCAATGTATGCTTGGAGCTATTTCTGTACTACCTTTAGTGAACTTTACTCGCATGGGATATCAAAGAGATTGTTCAATGATATCCGCATTCCATTGGGTTACCTCTCTTTGGAATGGGCACAAATAT